>NW_024705486.1:0-40465 GCF_018977255.1 Callorhinchus milii | reverse complement strand
AGTTCGCTTGCTTGCTTGCGTGCTTGATTGCTTGCGTGCTTGCTTGCTTGCTTGCGTGCTTGCTTGCTTGCTTGCGTGCTTGCTTGCGTGCTTGCTTGCTTGCGTGCTTGCTTGCTTGCGTGCTTGCTTGCGTGCGTGCTTGCTTGCTTGCTTGCGTGCTTGCTTGCTTGCTTGCGTGCTTGCTTGCTTGCGTGCTTGCTTGCGTGCTTGTTTGCTTGCGTGCTTGCTTGCTTGCGTGCTTGCTTGCGTGCGTGCTTGCTTGCGTGCTCTGTCTTGCTGCTGCCTTGCGTCGCTTGCTTGCTTGCTTGCGTGCTTGCTTGCTTGCTTGCGTGCTTGCTTGCTTGCGTGCTTGCTTGCGTGCTTGCTTGCTTGCGTGCTTGCTTGCTTGCGTGCTTGCTTGCTTGCTTGCGTGCTTGCTTGCTTGCGTGCTTGCTTGCTTGCGTGCGTGCGTGCTTGCTTGCGTGCTTGCTTGCTTGCGTGCTTGCTTGCTTGCGTGCTTGCTTGCGTGCGTGCTTGCTTGCGTGCGTGCTTGCGTGCGTGCTTGCTTGCGTGCTTGCTTGCTTGCGTGCTTGCTTGCTTGCGTGCTTGCTTGCGTGCGTGCTTGCTTGCGTGCGTGCTTGCTTGCGTGCTTGCTTGCGTGCTTGCTTGCTTGCGTGCTTGCTTGCGTGCGTGCTTACGTGCGTGCGTGCTTGCTTGCGTGCGTGCTTGCTTGCGTGCTTGCATGCGTGCTTGCTTGCGTGCGTGCTTGCTTGCGTGCGTGCTTGCTTGCTTTGCGTGCTTGCTTGCTTGCTTGCGTGCTTGCTTGCGTGCTTGCTTGCGTGCGTGCGTGCGTGCTTGCTGCGTGCTTGCGTTGCGTGCGTGCTTGCGTGCGTGCGTGCTTGCGTGCGTGCTTGCTTGCGTGCGTGCTTGCTTGCGTGCTTGCTTGCTGCGTGCTTGCTTGCTTGCGTGCTTGCTTGCTTGCGTGCTTGCTTGCTTGCGTGCGTGCTTGCTTGCGTGCGTGCTTGCTTGCGTGCGTGCGTGCCTTGCTTGCGTGCGTGCTTGCTTGCGTGCGTGCTTGCTTGCTTGCGTGCTTGCTTGCTTGCGTCTTGCTTGCTTGCGTGCTTGCGTGCTTGCTTGCTTGCGTGCTTGCTTGCTTGCGTGCTTGCTTGCTTGCGTGCTTGCTTGCTTACGACCGTGCAAATCTTTCGGTCGTTTTTTAACCCACTTCCCGTGATCCAATCGAGCTGACATTTTGCACACAGACTCGTTGTGCGTGACAATTAATTTTCGTGAAAAAAATTTCTAAAATTTTCCACTTTTTAGGAAAAAAACAATTATCAACATGAATAAAACAGAGGGGACGAAAGGGGAAAAACATATTTTTTTATTGTGAGTTTATTTAAGAAGTCTGTACATAAGCCAGGTTTTCATCATGCTACATGTAGCCCCAGTGGCCTAATGGATAAGGCACTGGCCTCCTAAGCCAGGGATTGTGGGTTCGAGTCCCACCTGGGGTTGCTGAGAAAAAGCTGTTCATTTTGTAAAATCAAAATGTCAAGTTAACGAATCTGATAATGAAAAGCCAAAATGGCGCTGTGCCTATAGAAGAGAGTTTTAAAACAGTGTTCAATTATACTCTTTGGTTCTTTCGGTAAAGTTACGTCGGTATAGTGTCCATCATCAGATGATGATGATGAATGCTTGTGTTGATGATGGATGCTTGTGTTGATGATAGACGCTTGTGTTGAGCCCGAAACGTCGTGATTTATTTTATTTTATACCTACGTGAATTTACCGAAAGAACCAAAGAGTATGGATTCCTGAAGTCACGAAAGCTTCAAATCAAGAGAGTTTTAAACAGTGTACTTTGGTGACAATTATCAACATTGATAAAGCAGAGAATAAAAGGGGAAAATACATATCCATTTCTATTATTATTGCGAGTTTATTTAAGAAGTCTGTATATAAGCCAGGTTTTCATCATGCTACATGTAGCCCCAGTGGCCTAATGGATAAGGCACTGGCCTCCTAAGCCAGGGATTGTGGGTTCGAGTCCCACCTGGGGTAGCTGAGAAAAAGTTGTTCATTTTGTAGACGTCAAGTTTATGAATCTGACGATGAGAAGCGAAGGTGGTACTGTGCCGATCGAAGAGAGTTTGAAATCAGTGTACTTTGGTGACAGGAATCAACATTGATAAAGCAGAGGGGACGAAAGGGGGAAATACATATCCATTTTTAAATCCTTTATATTAAGTTCACTTGCTTGCTTACGACCGTGCAAATCTTTCGGTCGTTTTTAAATCCTTTAAATTAAGTTCACTTGCTTGCGCGCTTACGACCGTGCAAATCTTTCGGTCGTTTTTTAACCCACTTCCCGTGATCCAATCGAGCTGACATTTTGCACACAGACTCGTTGTGCGTGACAATATTTTCATGAAATTTTTTTTCCAAAATTTGACACTTTTTAGGAAAAAATAATTATATTTAATTACCAATTGCTTAATGGTGGCAGGCAATCATCTGACCCATAGGTGGCAGCCATCTCAAGCCAGAGGACGAGAAGACTCTAGCCGCCACGCATATAAAGGATTTATAGTGAAAAACTTTGTTTTTACGGGTTAATTTTTTATGCACGTTAAATTTTACCCTTTTTTTAAGTCAAAGTGTTAATGTATGCGTGGGTTTGTGTACATTTCTTTGTTATTGACCTATGCTAATTTAACACAACGGTGTTTTTATGGTAATAGGTTTTTACCATTTTCAACTGCATCGTGTGTACAGTATACAGTATATGTTCCATTACATATAAGTGTGTTGTTATCATTGCCAAGATGTAACACGTGTAATAGTTTGAAATCCTTCAGGTGTGGTTTATGTAGTTTAAGCGTGCATCTATTGTCATCTTTCACTGAAAATTAACCTCTGGCTTTTGAAAAAAAGTTAAACCATTACTGTATTCGACCAACACATGGAGATAATCTTCTGACACTACAACAAGAAAACTGTTGTGTAGGTGCATTTATATGAACTTAAGTCTGTACATTAATTGTAGTCAGGTAATTTTCATGAAATATATATGGTAATATGGTGTTTGTCACGAGCAACAGAAACTTGTTATGTAAACAGTTACTAGTTATGTAAATAGTACTCTATTGAGCATGAAGCGGGTGTGTTGGCGTGTAGCTTACTGGGCAGACGGTATTTGGCTATCGTGGATGGATCTGCAGGAGACGAGGTGTTACCGGTCGAAGCTGGTATAATTGCAAAAATACTGAAAACACTCTAACACTGCCTTAAAAGAAAGAAAAAAAATTCGGTGACGTGTAGAGCAATGACCTTCAATACAATGAAATAGGACCATTGCCCTAAATGTCACTAATTATATAAATTTTAAGGCAGTGCCATTAACGAATGTGTTAATGCGCAGAATCTGCAGCCTTTAACCGGTCTCGTTAATATATTGAACTAAGCTGTAAAATTGTGGTACTATAAAGTCCCGGGTTGACTTCTTGGTATTTGCAGGCGACGTGAGTCCCGGAGAGTGTGGGACTGACTGCACATAGCAAGACTCGTGTAGCTCGTCTGTCCTATCTCCTACTGAAATCGTAACGAGAGAACAGATTAGCTTAAACATACCAAACACTTATAAACTTGGCTCACTCCAAACTCTTATAATCTCTTATAACCTCTGTATAACACGTAGGGTTTCACGACCAATATTATTAATAAAGGTTTTTGGGTTAGATCGCATCAGTATAAATGTGTCGTAACCCTCCACCACCAGAAACAGAGTAAGCATTAACTATCCAACACACCGGTGGGCTGAAGTAGTAACTACGTGGCGTGTTGTTTACGTGACAAACCTTACTGGGTGTGTCAGGTGGTGGAGGGTTAAGTCGCATTCATACCTACATGATCTAATCCAAAAATCTATATTTACGAACTTATAATCTCTGCTCACACCAAACACTTAGAAACTTCGCTCACACCCAACACTCATGATCTCTGCAGATTGTTGTATGCTCTGCGAATCAATGTGTCGGATTGCGACCCCCATGCTCTGTGGCTTGTGGTGAAGGGTCTGCTGCACTCCAACAACCCATCTACTCGCGATGTTCTGCAATAAAATAGTGAAGATCAAAACGGCTATTTTATTTAACCAGGTAAAGTACAACTATTATCTTTGCAATGGAACAACACTTCGAATCTGCCAATTGACCAGAAATAACATTGATGCAATGATTATGTCTGGCTATCTTCATGGGGAAAGAGTTTTCATTACAATGATCAGCAACAAATCCAGTCTTCCGTTCAAACTCCGACGAAGACAGTTCCCGGTTCAAGTTCCATTTGCAATGACCACTATCAAAGTACAAAGACAGTCAGTTCATCATTTGTGATTGTGTTTGCCGCAGACAGTTTTTTCTCATAGACAATTTTACGTGGCATTGTCAAGCGTTACGTCAAGATGAAATGCCACCGTAATGATTGAGGACCAAATTTGTTCAAAAGACGGTTGAGTGCATACTGAAAATGTTGTATACAAACAGGTCTATCGGCAGTGATTACGCATTTGTTTTAGTTTTCGAATGATTACATTCAATAAAAGCATTTCTGCATACTGTTACATGCAGATCACAACACCCATCGACTACAAATTCACGCATGAACAACCTCATCCCTTGGGTCCGGGTTACGGCCCGCCCCAGCTAATGTAAATGTTATCGTAGTGGTTTGATATTACCTTGGCGGACCGGCTAAACTAGCCTAACGGCACTGTACGGGGTTCTTAAAGGGACCTGCCATGCGTGAGGGTTCTTAAAGAAATACTGCCGTGAGTTAGACGGTTCTAAAAGGGGTCGGAGTTAAGGTAAGTACAGATGAGTGTACAGGCAAGTATACTAGTGAGTGAGTGTATAGTTGAGGAAACAACAGCTGAATGGGCTTGATGAAGACTGTTGCCAGTTTAGGCAAGTCGTTTTTTATGCATGTTAAATTTTACCCCTTTTTAAATCCTTTATATTAAGTTCGCTTGCTTGCTTTCTTACGACCGTGCAAATCTTTCGGTCGTTTTTTAACCCACTTCCCGTGATCCAATCGAGCTGACATTTTCCACACAGACTCGTTGTGCGTGACAATTAATGTTCGTGAATTTTTTTTCTCCAAAATGTTACACTTTTTAGGCAAAAAAAATGTTTTACATTATTCAAATAGAACTCATTTATGGCTTTGACTGAACGTCACAGTGTAGGAGCCCAGAGCGTGACACCTCCACAGGCCCTGGCGGAGTAGCGCAGTTGGTAGCGCCCTTGCTTCCCATGCCAAAGGTCGCGGGATCGATCCCCGCGTCCTCCACAGGCGAATATATAGTTTTTAAATCCTTTATATTAAGTTCGCTTGCTTGCTTGCTTACGACCGTGCAAATCTTTCGGTCGTTTTTTAAGCCACTTCCCGTGATCCAATCAAGCTGACATTTTCCACACAGACTCGTTGTGCGTGACAATGAATGTTCGTGAATTTTTTTTCCCAAAATTTTACACTTTTTTGGCAAAAAAAAAATGTATTTTACATTTATTCAAATAGAACTCATTCATGGCTTTGGCTGAACGTCACAGTGTAGGAGCCCAGAGCGTGACACTTCCACAGGCCCTGGCGGAATAGCGCAGTTTGTAGCGCCCTCGCTTCCCATGCCAAACGTCGCGGTATCGATCCCCGCTTCCTCCACAGGCGAATATATTTTTAAATCCTTTATTAAATCCTTTATATTAAGTTCACTTGCTTGCGCGCTTATGACCGTGCAAATCTTTCGGTCGTTTTTTAACCCACTTCCCGTGATCCAATCGAATTGACATTTTGCACACAGACTCGTTGTGCGTGATAATTGATGTTAGTGAAAAATTTTTCTCCAAAATGTTACACTTTTTAGGACAAAAATATTATATTTAATTACCAATTGCTTAATGGTGGCATGCAATCATCTGACCCATAGGTGGCAGCCATCTCAAGCCAGAGGACGAGAGGACTCTAGCCGCCACGCATATAAAGGATTTATAGTGAAAAACTTTGTTTTTACGGGTTATATTTGTTTAAGTCAAAGTGTTAATGTATGCGTGGGGTTGTGTACATTCTTTTTAATTGAACCTATGCCTAATTTAACACAACGGTGTTTTATGGTAATAGGTTTTTACCATTTCAACTGGTACAAAAACTGACAACTTTATACAAGGCATCATGTTTGCAATAACCGCAACACAAGCAGCCAAAATGCAAACAAAAAAGAAACAACTCTGATGACGATAATGATATGCACTGTCCTTGAAGTTGATTGTCCACACCCGAGACAGCTTTTCTTAGAGCTAGTCTCTATTGGTGTTGGACCAGATGACGCCAAAAGGCGTACAACTCAAAGACAGCACACTATCAGAGTATTGAGAGCTCGGGGTAAGCATTTACACTATGAGACCTCCTTTACCAGTGACAAAATATAGTAATAGGTTTTTACCCTTTCAATTGGTACAAAAAACTGACACCTTGATACAAGACATCATGTTTGCAATAACCACAAGGTAAAAACCTATTACTATATTTTGTCACTGGTAAAGGAGGTCTCAGTGGTTTTTTATGTTTTTTTAATTCTCAACTATAACAGTTCTTGTGTGTTTTAAGATTCTCAGTTTTAAGTTTTTTTTGGATGGGCCTGCTTGGGGCGAATCACGCTCGAAGTCCTTTTCTTGGACACCAGCTGTGTAACCAGGAACTCTACGTGTCAAGTTTGTTATGCCGTGAGTGTATTGCAGGCACCGACCTCCTGGAGAAATTGGGGCTTAATGTGCAGCCCCGCCAATGATGCACCACCGTGGAGGGAAGCGGGGAGAGGATCCCGTTCTTGGGATGAAGCTGGATCGCCTCGCTTCAAGCTCGCGGCCGCTACCCTAGTGTCAGCCATCACCATCGGCCTGCTCACTGACCCCACTCACCGACCATCGGGTGAGGTAATGCTGACCCCTCACAAGGAGTTGGAGGTACGTTACAGACAGGGTGGTAAAGGAACTAACTGAAGCCAGGCAGCCAGGATGTATCTGTTTTCCCGCCCTGGTGTGACCCCAGCTGTTGCGGCTGGTACATGACCACCCGGTCAGGGGCCATGACGGGGAGCAGCACACCTGGGGGACCCTGCACCGCCAATACCTGTGGCCCAAACTGACCCAGGACATGGCTGCATGTATACAGGGCCGCTGCACTTGCCAACAGTGCGGGCAGAAAATCGCGCGGTATGAGGTAACCCCTGAGGACATTCGGCATCAGCCGGGCCAACCAACTAGTCGAGGTTGACCTGCAAGGGCCGTTTCCATGATCCAACTCGAGCAATAGGTACATACTCGTGGCCGCAGAGTATTTCACCTGTTATCCGGTGGCGTGGCTATCCCTATAAGACAGCCCTTGTGGCGCCGCCATTCAGTAGGCACCTGGCCCAACAACACCACCCTGGGGTTGCAACATCTCCCCCCCCCTACACCATCACCCCCCCCCCCACCCCTTTCCAATGATCCAATACACTCCGCAATATACAGGACATCATTCACCGGACGACCATTACACCCACTGAACCCCACCCCTCACCTGCTCCCCCCCCCCAACCCCCCATGATTGGTTGCACGTATCTGCACAGCAAGTTTTAATCCAGGACATTGTAGATAATGCTCAAAGGTTGCCATTGGGAAGTTGGCTGAGCTTATCTGGGCAAAAAATTATTGTGGGCACCAGTGTAATCAGACCCCGTAATGTGAATTCACAAACAATATATTTGGATGGCTTTATAGACAAATTTTTGATGGTAGCCGGAGGGTTTGCAGAGTACCTTGGTCTCGGAAAAAAACAATATCGTGCGAGCCTACCGCATTATAAAAGTGATCAGCCACGGCAGAGGAACTGGTTCTGCCGTGTTTCAAATCTGCCTTGTGTTCGCGAACACGGTCCGTGTTCGCGAACACAGAGTGCGTCGTGATTGGTTCATTAAGGAGCGATGCTCACGTTGACGTACGCATCAGCTCCGTCTCTCGTGAGCAGGGGCTATAAAAGGGGATGCACAACAGGCGTGAGGGCAGTGTGTAACCAGCGAAGAATGAAGACGGGGATGAAGACCTAGGGCCCTGCGGTACCTAGTCCGCTGTCCTAACGGGACCGGGACTCTGTGTACCCAGAGGCGAGTGTAGTGTGTGTAGCCAGAGGCATAGGGTCTACACGAGTCGAATGCAGTGTGTGTAGCCAGGGACATAGGGTCTACACGAGTCGAGTGTATTGTGTAGCCAGAGGCATAGGGTCTACACGAGTGAAGGGTATCGTGTGTAGCCAGAGGCCTAGAGTTTACACGAGAGTAGTGGAGTGTGTGTATTTTGACACGTAAAGATTGAATAAAAAGTGTGTTCCCGTCAAGAAGTTCCTGCCGTCAATTCCCATACTTCACATGTATGCATGTAACATGTATGCATGTAACATGATATGCATGTATGTAATATGGACGTGCGAACCAATGGTGGGATATGTGAAACGGAACGTGCAGGATCAGGATGGGATTACAATTATTTGTATAACACTTTGGTGGTATTAAGATCAAGCTGTCCACTGCTGGATGAATGTTAATCTCAATGGCATCAAATAGCAATATTCAGTATGTATATATAAAATAATCGCACAAACCCAATATTACATACATACATGTTGCATATATATATGTTACATGCACAGGTTGTTCTAATCTATAACACTAGTTAATAATGTTATTGTATAGCGTTATAATGTATAGCTTGAGGCCCGGGGTGCCTCAAGGATCCGCCACGTGCGAGGAACCGGTGCCTGGAGCCTGGTCATATTCTTCAAAAGAAGCCAGGGACCTGCCTAATCCTTCAAGGCTGTGGTGCGAACCCTTGACGCCCCGAATGCACAAGATTCTACCATGGGCGCGGGACGGGCGTCGAGAACCAGGTCAAAATGCGCAAGGTTGCGCTTGTAGGCTCCACGCACAATATCAATGCTGTATATTGCTATTCGGTGCCATTGCGATGTAACATTCTACCAGCAGTGGGCAGCTTGATTCTAATACGACCATGGTGCGATTTTAATAATTTTGATGCGATTCTAAATCTGGCACCACCCAGGCCGCATTTACGACTCCCGATGTGCATCTACATATAACATACATTCTAGCTCAGTGTAATTCTAATACTACCAAAGTGATATTCTAATCGTTTTAATCCGATCATAATCCTGCACCCCCCAATTCGCATATTCGACCACCGGTTCGCATGTCCAAAGGCCATAGATGCATATTACATTCGTACATACGAGCACAGTTCGCTTGCACGTACACTATACATTCATATGCGCAGAGTGTGATTCTAATACAATCACATTGTAATTCTAATTCTTGAAATGAGATTATAATACCGTACCTCTGTTTTTGGTGTTATAAATGATTAAACTAGTTTATAGTATTTTAATGTTTCGTGTTATCGTTTATAGTGTTACAGTTCACGTGTCATAGCGTACAGGATTCCCTGTATACTTGATGATTAGGGACCGTAACGTTGTGAATCGATTTATAATGGGGCCCTTTCCCCTCCAGGACACATGTTAATGGGGGAGACTGCCGGTTAAGGGCAGATTTGTGTGACGAAGATCCTCCACCTGAAACTCGCTTAAAACACGTTGTTGATATGAATAAATAAACGGACACACATTTGTTAAAAAAAACTTTTTTATTCATCTGCAATCATTTTTAAGTCAAAACTCGAACCGAATGTATTATGTCCTATGTTCAAACAGTTACAATACAATGCAAACCATATCCGTTCCAGGAATACCAAAGCGTTAAAGTATCATTCCCCATGATTTCCTTATTAGTTCACCACATTTGTTCACTGTGCGTCTATGTTGAAGTCAAGGCCATATATCCAACGAACGCGTCATCAATGTACATCCTTAAATCGGTTATCTAAAGTCGATTAATACCAACCAAAAAAAGCTATATGCTTGAAAAAACCCGTTTAAAATGTTGAGAAAAGATCTAACTAAAGATGCATTCCAACTTTAGCTCAACAGGAAGACTTAAACACTACAATATTGTCCGGAATTGAATCATCTCACAACCACTGCTCATCACGCCACTTCGGCAAGTAATCCGATAACATTACAAACCACCATTGTGCACGTCATTAAACTCTCACAAAAACTGTAAAACTAACAAATATTACCTGACGTAATATTTGTTCAGTCATCCCTGACTCTCGGTTTGATCGTCGAGCCACTCCATTACATCCAGCCATCTCTCGGGATCCAACTGCATGGGATCGAGGGTGGAAAATTCTTCAGGACTCAATGCAGCACCTTGAACTTCAGCTTTTGATTTCAGTTTCCTATCATTGTGGACCTTTTGATGCGTGTTAAGATTTGACGACTGTGAAAATGCCTTCCCACACACAGGGCACAGGAATGGCTTCTCGCCCGTGTGTGTTCTCTGATGAATCTGAAGATGTGATGAGTGTGCAAATGTCTTCCCACACAGGGCACAGGAATGGCTTCTCGCCCGTGTGTGTTCTCTGGTGACTCTGAAGATGTGATGACCGTGCAAATGTCTTCCACACACAGGGTGCAAATGTCTTCCACACACAGGGCACAGGAATGGCTTCTCGCCCGTGTGTGTTCTCTGGTGTCTCTGAAGATGTGATGACCGTGCAAATGTCTTCCCACACACAGGGCACAGGAATGGCTTCTCGCCCGTGTGTGTTCTCTGGTGTCTCTGAAGATGTGATGGCCATGAAAAGGACTTCCCACACACAGAGCAATTGAATGGCTTCTTGCCTCCGTGTGCGTGGGGCTGTGGAGAGCGTCTCTGCTCCATGTGAGCGTAGTAACAGTAGCGGTGTTATTGAGTCAAAAGTACGCTATCGGCCGCAAGGATGTTTAGCGTTGAGTTTTGGATTTTGTTAACTGCTAAAACAAGAACGACACTCGCGTCTAACCGAGACGCAAAAAAAATCCCGCTAATTTGACGACGAACACGTTTAAGAGTTTATCCGCGAAAATAGACACTTACTTGGAGATTCACGGTATATCGATGTCTGAAACCCGTCTGAAGATGTCGCCACGAACTCTCCCGACGCAAAGTCGCCTAACTGTCGACACAGCAATTGTGCTCGCCAGGCTGCGTTGTCTCGCGGTTGAAGGGCGATCAGCAGAGCGACGAGTCGAGCGTCCAACCTCATCAAGTTCCCTCTCGAAATGGCATTGAGCTCTGCTTCTGAGCCGCCTTATAACTCCCCCCCTAGGATCCAATCCTTTGTCTTTCAGGATATTTGCATTCGATTGTTAATTTTGGAAGGTACAATCCGCATGTCTATTAACATACCGAAGGGTAATGTGCCCTTTGTGCTTCATGCATGAATATGTAAGTGCATCTCAGTGTGTAATTGTGCGCTTATTTTGAATAAATGGAAAAACACGTTCCCCATGCCCTCCATTGTCCTCGATTTAAAGTGAATGCAGCCCCGTGGCGTTGCCAAAAATCGCCGAGCTTCGGGAGTGAGCACATACAGTCGCGTAGTGACCACACTTGCAATACAATCACTCTAACATCAGTAACCAAAATCCGATCTGGTACATGGTCTCCGCTTGGTCTGGTTTGTATCCGTCATCACTCCGGAGACAAACAGCGAGGCATGGTTTGGCCAGCCACCACCTCGTTTGCCAAAGCGACTTTAATAGCTGCTCTCAAACAACACTATCACCAATGGTGGTTTACAGGCTAGGCTGTTAAGCGGACAATCAGTCTTTTTGGGCAAGGCGCATGGGAAAATACACACCTCTGTTATCCCGTAAACACAATACACAGCATCGGTAAGGCTGCCTTGTTGGGGAGATGTAGCTTGGGTAAGGTGCTGTCACTGGAGTTAGGCGATGTGACTGGGTTATCACACGGATTCCGAAAAGCAGCTTAGACGATACGATCCACTGCGCTCCATCTCCCCACATGAACGACGACATTCTGAGTTTAAAAAAGTGGAATATATATTTTAAATACGTTTTTTTAAATAATGTTTATTGTATCTATGTTACAATGTGTGATTGTTATACTCTTTATTTGTGTATACTGTATATACTTACATGGCTATTCGATTCCATTGATACGACACATTCATCCAACAGTGGAAAGTGTGATTCTAATACGAGTGGGATTCGAATAATTGTAATTCGATTCTAATCCTGCATATCCTACCCCCGGTTGTCATATTAACTTACCATACGTACAACCACAGTGTGATTCTAATTAGCTCAGTGCGATTCTAATGATTAGTATGCGATTATAATCCCACACCTCCAATTATGTGGTTCTGCACTATAACAGTTAATCGTATTTTAAAGCGTAACAATGGCTAGGTTGTAGTTCATAGGTTATAATATTATATTTCACTATGTTAGAGTTTAACATGTGAGAGTCTACAATGTCAGAGTTGATCAAGAGCGTCAATCTTGATCGACGCAGAAGCAAATGCAGCAGCAGCAACATCACATTTCGAGGGCGACGCAGCTACTTCTGATTCTGCTGCTTCCGCTGCTCAGATATTTGTTGCCAGGCCCTGCTCTCGCGGGACCCCACACGTCTTTGGAAATGATTGAGATGATGATGTCTGAGCTGATAATTAAATTAATAAAGAGTACTTTGTTTGTGTATAGGTCTGTGTCATCGGGGATCAGCGAACACTGCTTATGAATGAACTCGAACACCTTTATGACCGACATTGTACTAATTTTCGTTGATCGAGACGAACAAGGCACGTGCCATGTCCAGACGAATTGATATTAACAATATTGTCCTTAAATATAATGCTAACACTGGATTAACGTTAACACTGGATTAAACATGCACATTTTAAACCCTGCCTAGCATTTATGACTAACGATTCGCATTTGCACATAACATATATTCAAGCACAGTAAAATGCGCATACGAACATATTGTTACTAGAATAATTTGAATGCGATTCTAACCCTGCAAACCCCCACAGTTCGCATATCCGTCCCCCGATTCGATTGAACGTACACTTTACATACATATGAGCGATTAAAATGCTTCTAATGACATTCTCATACCGTAACTCCGTTTATGGTGGAATCTATTTGTCTTTGTCAACGTGACACATTTTTTACTGATTGGCCGTGTCGGGTGGTGGAGGGTTACGACACATTTATAAATAAACGCGATCTAAACCCAAAAATCGTTGATTATGAATAACATTGGTCGCGAAAGCCTACGTGTTAAACTGACTAACCTCTATGGGGAGGATACTTTTCTTAAAACCAGAAAATTGGAGAAGCTCCGCATTAAGCGGATGAAATTGATATCTTCATTGGCGTTCCTCAAAAGGTGCAGAGATTCGAAGGTAATACCAAACGCAGTTAAAATAACACATCACATAAAGTCTTCTAAGGCTAACAAAATACTACACAAAGCTAGCGAATTATTATTAATAGAGAGAATACAACACAACAGGAGTGAATTATCCAACATTTCTGAATCGCTAAAGCATTTACATTTAAATATAAGCAATAGTGTGTCCATGCATGATTGGAATATAATCGATACTATAACACAACAATCGGCTGATAATGTGTTTAATCTAACAAATGCTAACCAAATTAACAAATTTTCTAGACTTTACAATAAACAAATCCCTATTAAAAACGAACAATTTAAAAACAAAACCGTAATGAACTTGACTAACACTGATTTAACCACTGACATGATTTCTGTCCTTTCTAAAGGCCTTAACTTTGCCGTTACCCCACGCACAATTCCAGTGGATGAGATAATTGCTGAGGTAGAATCAGCAGTAAGACTCCTTCCACATAATGAGGCAGAGATGACTAGACACGAGGTTGCCAAAATTATTGAGAATAGTAAAGTACCTAAAGTAAATATTAGCTCGAACGAGGCAAAAGCCTTAAGAGAGCTTCGTCTAAACAAAGATATTCAAATCCTAGCAGCTGACAAGGGCCGCACTACAGTAGTGATGTCACGAGCCGATTATGATAATAAAATTAAAGATTTATTAGAGGAAAGTACCTACATTAAAATTAAACGAGATCCAACTAATACTTTGGAACGTAAGACTACTGCAATCATTGCAAATTCATTAATCCCAAAAAATGAGCAATTCCTAATTAAGCCAAGGGCTTCAAAACCACCTAGACTGTATGGGCTACCAAAGATCCATAAAGTCGGCATCCCTTTACGACCTATAGTCAGTACAATTGGCTCTGCCACCTATAAATTAGCAAAATATGTAACTAAACAAATTCAGCCTTACATCGGTAGGACATCATCATTCATAAGAAATTCAGAACATCTTGTGAATATGATCAAAGATATTAAACTTAACCCTAATGATATTTTGGTGAGTTTTGATGTGATTTCGCTATTCACTAAGGTTCCAGTGAGCGAGTCGCTTAAATTACTTGATACACTGGTAAAGAATACAGGTTTACCAAAAGATATTCCGAAACTCGCAGACCATTGTTTAAATAACACTTACTTCTTATGGAGAGGCGAATTCTTTAAACAAAGGGAGGGAGCAGCAATGGGCTCTCCTTTATCTCCTGCTATAGCAAATTTGTACATGGAAAACTTTGAAACCAGAGCACTTGCCTCGAGCACATTAAAACCATCCTTTTGGTTTAGATATGTGGATGACACTTTGGTTGTCTGGCCACATGGTAAAGATACACTTAACGATTTTCTAAATCATCTCAATGCACAAAACCCGGCCATTCAGTTCACCATGGAAATGGAGGTGAATAACACACTCCCGTTCCTGGATATTTTACTTGGGCATGGCCCAAACGGTAAAATAACACACAGCGTTTACAGAAAGCCAACGCACACTGATGCCTATCTGAATGCAGATTCGCATCATCACCCAGCTCAGAAATCCTCTCTTATCAAGACGCTCATACATCGGGCTAAAACAGTGTCAGATGGTGAAAGTCTAGTGAGAGAGATTAAACATGTTAAAGAAGCACTAAGACAGAATGGCTACAATAATGCTCAAATTAACAGAGCACTAAAAGCCAAATCACGATCGCAAAGCAACACTGCTGAAAGCGATCAGATTATTAAAACAATAAAAATACCATTTATCTCAGGAGTAACTGATAAATTAGCCCGTGTTTTGCAAAAGCAAAACATTACAGTAAGATTTGGTACAGTACACAAAATTCAACAACTAGTAACGTGCACTAAAGACGAATTACCTAAATTATCAACAGAAGGTGTATATCGGATTAATTGTGTATGTGGCAGATGCTATATTGGACAGACAGGGCGTAACGTTAGTGTAAGACTAAAAGAACACCAGAGAAATATTAAACTATCACAAACACAACTGTCGGCAGTAGCAGAACATGCATGCCAACAGGGACACTCAATTGATTTTGACAACGTGGAAGTGTTGTGTAAAACTAGTTACTACTGGCAAAGACTAATTAGAGAATCGATTGAAATTGAGAGAAACAGAAATAACTTTAATCGCTCAGACAGCTACAGGCTTAGTGCGGCCTGGAAGCGTATTATTAAATAAGATACATTACAATTACTTATAAGGGAAACAACCACTAACTGATTACTAATGTAGCATAATCACAATAAAACACATTCCAAATGATTACTAATCTACAACTCGCATCGTAACAATAGCCTGATTACTAATCTAGTATATAATTACAATCACTCCCCCCTTGAATCTTTGCACCTGATGAGTTAATGAGTTAATGATGACGTCACCCTGCTGCTGCTCTATATAAGAACGGGAGACACAGGAGAGCCTCACCATTCTGGCGAATTGCCCGATGATGCTGGTTGCAATTACCAGCGAAACGTCGTACTCAAATTGTAAATGTTGTTGCTTCAACACACCGGTGGGCTAAAGCAGTGAACTATTTGTCTTTGTCAACGTGACACATTTTTACTGATTGGCCGTGTCGGGTGGTGGAGGGTTACGACACATTTATAAATAAACGCGATCTAAACCCAAAAACGTTGATTATGAATAACATTGGTCGCGAAAGCCTACGTGTTAAACTATTCGAATCCCACTCGTATTAGAATCACACTTTCCACTGTTGGATGAATGTGTAGTATCAATGGAATCGAATAGTCATGTAAGTATATACAGTATACGCAAATAAAGAATATAACAATCACACATTGTAACATAGATACAATACACATTATTTAAAATAACGTATTTACAAATATATATTCCACTTTTTTTAAAACTCAGAATGTCGTCGTTCATGTGGGGAGATGGAGCGCAGTGGATCGTATTGTCTAAGCTGCTTTTCGGAATCCGTGTGATAACCCAGTCACATCGCCTAACTCCAGTGACAGCACCTTACCCAAGCTACATCTCCCCAACAAGGCAGCCTTACCGCTGCTGTGTATTGTGTTTATGGGATAACAGAGGTGTGTATTATCCCATACGCCTTGCCCAAAAAGACTGATTATCCACTTAACAGCCTAGCCTATAAACCACCATTGGTGATAGTGTTGTTTGAGAGCAGCTATTAAAGTCGCTTTGGCAAACGAGTTGGTGGCTGGCCAAACCATGCCTCGCTGTTTGTCTCCGGAGTTATGACGGATACAAACCAGACCAAGCGGAGACCCACGTACCAGATCGGATTTTGGTTACTGATGTTAGAGTGATTGTATTGCAAGTGTGGTCACTACGCGTCTGTACGTGCTCACACGCGAAGCTTCGCGATTTTTGGCAACGCCACGGGGCTGCATTCACTTTAAATCGAGGACAATGGAGGGCATGGGGAACGTGTTTTTCCATTTATTCAAAATAAGCGCATAATTACACACTGAGATGCACTTACATATTCATGCATGAAGCACAATGGGCACATTACCCTTCGGTATGTTAATAGACATGCGGATTGTGCCTTCAAAATTAACAATCGAATGCAAATATCCTGAAAGACAAAGGATTGGATCCTAGGGGGGGGAGTTATAAGGCGGCTCAGAAGCAGAGCTCAATGCCATTTCGAGAGGGAACTTGATGAGGTTGGACGCTCGACTCGTCGCTCTGCTGATCGCCCTTCAACCGCGAGACAACGCAGCCTGGTGAGCACAATTGCTGTGTCGACAGTTAGTCGACTTTGCGTCCGGAGAGTTCGTGGCGACATCTTCAGACGGGTTCTAGACATCGAAATACCGTGAATCTCCAAGTAAGTGTCTATTTTCGCGGATAAAATCTTAAACGTGTTCGTCGTCAAATTTACGGGTTTTTTTGCGTCTCGGTTAGACGCGAGTGTCGTTCTTGTTTTAGCATTTAACGAAATATTAAACTCAACGCTAAACATCCTTGCGGCCGATAGCGTACTTTTGACTCGATAACACCACTGCTGTTACTACGCTCACATGGAGCAGATAGGCTCTCCACAGCCCCACGTACACGGAGGCAAGAAGCCATTCAATTGCTCTGTGTGTGGGAAGTCCTTTTCACGGCCATCACATCTTCAGAGACACCAGAGAACACACACGGGCGAGAAGCCGTTCCTGTGCTCTGTGTGTGGGAAGGCATTTGCACAGTCATCAACTTTTCAAGACCATCAGAGAACACACACGGGCGAGAAGCCATTCCTGTGCCTGTATGTGGGAAGGCATTTGCACACTCGTCGCATCTTCAGAGTCATCGGAGAACACACACTGGTGAGAAGCCATTCCGGTGCCCTGTGTGTGGGAAGACATTTGCACACTCGTCAACTCTTCAAGACCATCAGAAAACACACACGGGCGAGAAGCCATTCCTGTGCCCTGTGTGTGGGAAGACATTTGCACAGTCATCACATCTTCAGAGTCATCAGAGAACACACACGGGCGAGAAGCCATTCCTGTGCCCTGTGTGTGGGAAGACATTTGCACAGTCATCAACTCTTCAGAGTCATCAGAGAACACATACGGGCGAGAAGCCATTCCTGTGCCCTGTGTGTGGGAAGACATTTGCAGACTCATCAAATCTTCAAACTCACCAGAAAACACACACGGGCGAGAAGCCATTCCTGTGCCCTGTGTGTGGGAAGACATTTGCACACTCATCAACTCTTCAAACTCACCAGAAAACACACACGGGCGAGAAGCCATTCCTGTGCCCTGTGTGTGGGATAGCATTTTCACTTTCAGCAAACTGCCAACGCCATCAGAAAACACACACGGGCGAGAAGCCATTCGTGTGCTCTGTATGTGGGAAGGCATTTGCACACTCGTCGCATCTTCAGAGTCATCGGAGAACACACACTGGTGAGAAGCCATTCCGGTGCCCTGTGTGTGGGAAGACATTTGCACACTCGTCAACTCTTCAAGACCATCAGAAAACACACACGGGCGAGAAGCCATTCCTGTGCCCTGTGTGTGGGAAGACATTTGCACAGTCATCACATCTTCAGAGTCATCAGAGAACACACACGGGCGAGAAGCCATTCCTGTGCCCTGTGTGTGGGAAGACATTTGCACAGTCATCAACTCTTCAGAGTCATCAGAGAACACATACGGGCGAGAAGCCATTCCTGTGCCCTGTGTGTGGGAAGACATTTGCAGACTCATCAAATCTTCAAACTCACCAGAAAACACACACGGGCGAGAAGCCATTCCTGTGCCCTGTGTGTGGGAAGACATTTGCACACTCATCAACTCTTCAAACTCACCAGAAAACACACACGGGCGAGAAGCCATTCCTGTGCCCTGTGTGTGGGATAGCATTTTCACTTTCAGCAAACTGCCAACGCCATCAGAAAACACACACGGGCGAGAAGCCATTCCTGTGCTCTCTGTGTGGGAAGGCATTTGCACAGTCATCAAAACGGAAGAGGCATCAGAAGGTCCACGATGATAGGAAGCTGAAATCAAAAGGTGAAATTCAAGGTGCTGCAATGATTCCTGAAGATAATTCCACCTTTGATCCCATGCAGTTGGATACTGAAAGATGGCTGGATGTAATGGAGTGGCTCGAGGATCAAACCGAGAGCGAGGGTTGTTTACTTATTAAGCCGGATTAAGAAACTTTGTGTGTAATTCTGACCTTTTAGTTTTACAGTTCGTGCAGGTGGTGATTTTTGATGTTGTCGGATTACTTGGTGAAGTGGTGTGATGATCAGTGGTATATAGCTTTTTTTGGATTGGTATTAATCAACTTTAGATAGCCGATTTCAGGATGTACATTGATTACGCGTTCGTTGGATATTGGCCTTGACTTCAACATAGACGCACAGTGAACAAATGTGGTGAACTAATAAGGAAATCATGGGGAATGATACTTTAACGCTTTGGTATTCCTGGAACGGATATGGTTTGCATTGTACTGTAACTGTTTGAACTCAATACATATTCGGTTGGAGTTTTAACGTAAAAATGATTGCAGATTAAAAAAAACGTATTTTAACAAATGTTTGTCCGTTTATTTATTTTACAATGTTCATAGCAAAAACGTGTTTTAAACGAGTTTCAGTTGGAGGATCTTCGTCACACAAATCTGTCCTTAACCGGCAGTGTCTTGGCTGTCTCTCCATTAACATGTGTCCTTCAAGGGGAAAGTCTCCATTATAAATCTATTCGCAACGTTACGGTCTCTAATCATCAAGTATGACATGTGAACTGTAACACTATCAACGATAACAAAAATAATTAAAATACTATAATCTATTAACTAGTTTCATCATTTATAACACCAAAACAGAGGTACGGTATTATTAGTTTTGAGCAACATAAATCGAGGTTCGTTATTATAATCGCATAATAATAATTATAATCGCACTGTGATAATGTTAGAATCACACTGTGCCCATATGCATGTTAAGTGATTGCGAACCGGGGGTAGGATTTGCAAGATTTGAATCTCATTTCAACTATTAAAATCCCACTGTAGTCGTATTAGAATAAAACTGCCCACTGTTGGATGAATATCATGTTAATTTAATCGAATAGTTATAAACGGTATGTAAACATATCAAGTGTATAACAATCACATATTATAACATAATTACATTTCATGTGATTTGAAAAACATACGTGCATTTTAAAAAATGAGAATTTCGTGGACCTTGTGGGGAGATAGAGCACGGTGGATCGGATCGTCTCCGCTGCTGTCGACTTGGTCAAGCAGCGAATGTTTAACTCCAGTCACAGCGCCTTACACAAACTACATCCCCCAACAAGGCAGCTTTCCCGCTGCTGTATATTGTGTTTTTGGTGTGTATTTTCTCATACGCCTTGCCCAAAACGACTGATTGTCCGCTAAACAGCCTCGCCTGTAAACCACCATTGTTGATAGTGTTGTTTGAGAGCAGCTATTAAAGTCGCTTGCGGCAAACGAGGTGGTGGCTGGCCAAACCATGCCTCGTGTTTGTCTCCGGAGTGATGACGGATACAAACCAGACCAAGCGGAGACCATGTACCAGATCGGATTTTGGTTACTGATGTTAGAGTGATTGTATTGCAAGTGTGGTCACTACGCGTCTGTACGTGCTCACTCCCGAAGCTTGGCGGTTTTTGGAAACGCCACGGGGCTGCATTCACTTTAAATTGAGGACAATGGAGGGCAGGGTTAACGTGTTTTTCCATTTATTCAAAATAAGCGCACAATTACACACTGAGATGCACTTACATATTCATGCATGAAGCACAATGGGCACATAACTCTTCGGTATGTTAATAGACATGCGGATTGTAACTTCCAATATTAACAATCGAATGCAAATATCCTGAAAGACAAAGGATTGGATCCTAGCGGGGGAGTTATAAGGCGGCTCAGAAGCAGAGCTCAATGCCATTTCGAGAGGGAACTTGATGAGGTTGGACGCTCGACTCGTCGCTCTGCTGATCGCCCTTCAACCGCGAGACAACGCAGCCTGGCGAGCACAATTGCTGTGTCGACAGTTAGGCGACTTTGCGTCGGGAGAGTTCGTGGCGACATCTTCAGACGGGTTCCAGACATCGAATTACCGTGAAGCTCCAAGTAAGTGTCTATTTTCGCGGATAAACTCTTAAATGTGTTCGTCGTCAAATTAGCGGGATTTTTTTGCGTCTCGGTTCGACGCGAGTTTCGTTCTTGTTTTAGCAGTTAACAAAATCCAAAACTCAACGTCGTTCTTGTTTTAGCAGTTAACAAAATCCAAAACTCAACGCTAAACATCCTTGCGGCCGATAGCGTACTTTTGACTCGATAACACCGCTGCTGTTACTAAGCTCACATGGAGCAGAGACGCTCTCCACAGCCCCACGCACACGGAGACAAGAAGCCATTCAATTGCTCTGTGTGTGGGAAGGCATTTGCACGGCAATCAAGTCTTCAGAGACACCAGAGAACACACACGGGCGAGAAGCCATTCCTGTGTCCTGTGTGTGGGAAGGCATTTGCACGGTCATCAACTCTTCAAACTCATCAGAGAATGCACACGGGCGAGAAGCCATTCCTGTGCCCTGTGTGCGGGAAGGCATTTGCACGGTCGTCAACTCTTCAAACTCATCAGAGAACGCACACGGGCGAGAAGCCATTCCTGTGCCCTGTGTGTGGGAAGGCATTTGCACGGTCATCAACTCTTCAAACTCATCAGAGAACGCACACGGGCGAGAAGCCATTCCTGTGTCCTGTGTGTGGGAAGGCATTTGCACGGTCATCAACTCTTCAAACTCATCAGAGAATGCACACGGGCGAGAAGCCATTCCTGTGCCCTGTGTGTGGGAAGGCATTTGCAGACTCATCAACTCTTCATAGTCATCAGAGAACACACACGGGCGAGAAGCCATTCCTGTGCCCTGTGTGTGGGAAGGCATTTGCAGACTTATCAACTCTTAATAGTCATCAGAGAACACACACGGGCGAGAAGCCATTCCTGTGCTCTGTGTGTGGGAAGAAATTTGCACACTCATCAACCAGGAACAGGCATCAGAAGGTCCACAATGATAGGAAACTGAAATCAAAAGCTGAAATTCAAGGTGCTGCAATGAGTCCTGAAGAAGTTTCCACCTTCGATCCCATGCAGTTGGATCCCGAGAGATGGCTGGATGTAATGGAGTGGCTCGAGGATCAAACAGAGAGCTCGGGGTGACTGACAAAATATTACGTCATGTGGTTATACCTATTAAGCCGTATCGAGTACTTTTGTGTGTAATTTTGACCATTTTAGTTTTACAGTTTTTTTGAGAGTTTAATGACGTGCACAGTGGTGGTTTGTAATGTTATCGGATTACTTGCCGAAGTGGTGTGATGAGCACTGGTTGTGAGAGGGTTCAATTGTAGTCGTTAAGTGTTCCTGTTGAGCTAAAGTTGGAATGCGTCTGTAGGTACATCTTTACTCAACATTTTAAACGGTGTTTTTTTCAAGTATATAGCTTTTTTTGATTGGTATTAATCGACTTTAGATAGCCGATTTCAGGATGTACATTGATGACGCGTTCGTTGGATATATGGCCTTGACTTCAACATAGACGCACAGTGAACAAATGTGGTGAACTAATAAGGAAATCATGGGGAATGATACTTTAACGCGTTGGTATTCCTGGAACGGATATGGTTTGCATTGTATTGTAACTGTTTGAACATAGGACATAATACATTCGGTTCGAGTTTTGACTTAAAAATGATTGCAGATGAATAAAAACGATTTTTTAAACAAATGTGTGTCCGTTTATTTATTCATATCAACAACGTGTTTTAAGCGAGTTTCAGGTGGAGGATCTTCGTCACACAAATCTGCCCTTAACCGGCAGCATCTTGGCTGTCTCCCCATTAACATGTGTCCCTGGAGGGGAAAGGGCCCCATTATTTATCGATTCACAACGTTACGGTCCCTAATCATCAAGTATACAGGGAATCCTGTACGCTAAGACACGTGAACTGTAACACTATAAACGATAACACGAAACATTAAAATACTATAAACTAGTTTAATCATTTATAACACCAAAAACAGAGGTACGGTATTATAATCTCATTACAAGCAGTAGAATTTCAACGTGATCGTATTAAAATCACACTCTGCGCATATGTATGTATAGCGTACGTGCAAGCGAACTGTGCTCGTATGTACGTATGTAATATGCATCTATGGCCTTTGGACATGCGAACCGGTGGTCGGATATGCGAATTGGGGGGTGCAGGATTATGATCGGATTAAAACGATTAGAATAACACTTTGGTAGTATTAGAATAACACTGAGCTAGAATGTATGTTAAATGTAGATGCACATCGGGAGTCGTAAATGCGGCCTGGGTGGTGCCAGATTTAGAATCGCATCAAAATTATTAAAATCGCACCATGGTCGTATTAGAATCAAGCTGCCCACTGCTGGTAGAATGTTCCATCGCAATGGCACCGAATAGCAATATACAGCATTGATATTGGGCATGGAGCCTACAAGCGCAACCTTGCGCATTTTGAACTGGTTCTCGCCGCCGGTCCCGCGCCCATGGTAGAATCTTGTGCATGTCGGGGCGTCAAGGGTTCACACCACAGCCTTGAAGGATTAGGCAGGTCCCTGGCTTCTTTTGGAGAATTTGACCAGGCTCCAGGCACCGGTTCCTCGCACGTGGCGGATCCTTGAGGCACCCCGGGCCTCAGGGGCTCAGAAACTGTGGGCGCCACAACACATTTCCTTTTGGCGTACGGTTTCCGTTGCCGAGCGCCCCACCACGTCGGACACACCAGACTTGGCCTGTACAGGACATGGGGATGAGCTGTCTGGGTGGGGACGGACATAACAACATGCGTACACACTGCGGCCATGTCACCTCTATGACTTCTACCTGTCGCCGCCGTGGGCGGAGCAACTTGGTGGACGTACCCGGTGTCACCTTTGGGCAACACAACCTGTCTACGACCGCTCATGGAAGCACGTGTTCCCGCCGCCCCGTGTTCTTTTCATTAGCGGCTTGCGCTCAGACAGGGAAATTTCCTCGTTGTAAATCGTTTCACAACGTTCTGGTCCCGAAACCCGAAGTATACGGGGGATCACCTGTACTCTATAACATGTAAACTGATAACACTATGAACAATAACACTAAACATTAAACGACTTTAATTTTTTTATAATAGATTCCACCATAAACGGAGTTACGGTATGAGAATGTCATTAGAAGCATTTTAATCGCTCATATGTATGTAAAGTGTACGTTCAATCGAATCGGGGGACGGATATGCGAACTGTGGGGGTTTGCAGGGTTAGAATCGCATTCAAATTATTCTAGTAACAATATGTTCGTATGCGCATTTTACTGTGCTTGAATATATGTTATGTGCAAATGCGAATCGTTAGTCATAAATGCGAGGCAGGGTTTAAAATGTGCATGTTTAATCCAGTGTTAACGTTAATCCAGTGTTAGCATTATATTTAAGGACAATATTGTTAATATCAATTCGTCTGGACATGGCACGTGCCTTGTTCGTCTCGATCAACGAAAATTAGTACAATGTCGGTCATAAAGGTGTGCGAGTTCATTCATAAGCAGTGTTCGCTGATCCCCGATGACACAGACCTATACACACAAACAAAGTACTCTTTATTAATTTAATTATCAGCTCAGACATCATCTCAATCATTTCCAAAGACGTGTGGGGTCCCGCGAGAGCAGGGCCTGGCAACAAATATCTGAGCAGCGGAAGCAGCAGAATCAGAAGTAGCTGCGTCGCCCTCGAAATGTGATGTTGCTGCTGCTGCATTTGCTTCTGCGTCGATCAAGATTGACGCTCTTGATCAACTCTGACATTGTAAACTCTCACATGTTAAACTCTAACATAGTGAAATATAATATTATAACCTATGAACTACAACCTATCCATTGTTACGCTTTAAAATACGATTAACTGTTATAGTGCAGAACCACATAATTGGAGGTGTGGGATTATAATCGCATACTAATCATTAGAATCGCACTGAGCTAATTAGAATCACACTGTGGTTGTACGTATGGTAAGTTAATATGCCAACCGGGGGTAGGATATGCAGGATTAGAATCGAATTACAATTATTCGAATCCCACTCGTATTAGAATCACACTTTCCACTGTTGGATGAATGTGTCGTATCAATGGAATCGAATAGCCATATAAGTATATACAGTATACACAAATAAAGAGTATAACAATCACACATTGTAACATAGATACAATACACATTATTTTAAAAACGTATTTACAAATATATATTCCACTTTTTTAAACTCAGAATGTCGTCGTTCATGTGGGGAGATGGAGCGCAGTGGATCGTATCGTCTAAGCTGCTTTTCGGAATCCGTGTGATAACCCAGTCACATCGCCTAACTCCAGTGACAGCACCTTACCCAAGCTACATCTCCCCAACAAGGCAGCCTTACCGATGCTGTGTATTGTGTTTAGGGATAACAGAGGTGTGTATTATCCCATGCGCCTTGCCCAAAACGACTGATTGTCCGCTTAACAGCCTAGCCTGTAAACCACCATTGGTGATAGTGTTGTTTGAGAGCAGCTATTAAAGTCGCTTTGGCAAACGAGGTGGTGGCTGGCCAAACCATGCCTCGCTGTTTGTCTCCGGAGTGATGACGGATACAAACCAGACCAAGCGGAGACCATGTACCAGATCGGATTTTGGTTACTGATGTTAGAGTGATTGTATTGCAAGTGTGGTCACTACGCGTCTGTACGTGCTCACTCCCGAAGCTCGGCGGTTTTTGGCAACGCCACGGGGCTGCATTCACTTTAAATCGAGGACAATGGAGGGCATGGGGAACGTGTTTTTCCATTTATTCAAAATAAGCGCACAATTACACACTGAGATGCACTTACATATTCATGCATGAAGCACAATGGGCACATTACCCTTCGGTATGTTAATAGACATGCGGATTGTGCCTTCCAAAATTAACAATCGAATGCAAATATCCTGAAAGACAAAGGATTGGATCCTAGGGGGGGAGTTATAAGGCGGCTCAGAAGCAGAGCTCAATGCCATTTCGAGAGGGAACTTGATGAGGTTGGACGCTCGACTCGTCGCTCTGCTGATCGCCCTTCAACCGCGAGACAACGCAGCCTGGCGAGCACAATTGCTGTGTCGACAGTTAGGCGACTTTGCGTCGGGAGAGTTTCGTGGCGACATCTTCAGACGGGTTCCAGACATCGATATACCGTGAATCTCCAAGTAAGTGTCTATTTTCGCGGATAAAATCTTAAACGTGTTCGTCGTCAAATTTACGGGATTTTTTTGCGTCTCGTTTAGACGCGAGTGTCGTTCTTGTTTTAGCAGTTAACAAAATCCAAAACTCGACGCTAAACATCCTTGCGGCCGATAGCGTACTTTTGACTCGATAACACCGCTGCTGTTACTACGCTCACATGGAGCAGAGACGCTCTCCACAGCCCCACGCACACGGAAGCAAGGAACAATTCAATTGCTCTGTGTGTGGGAAGGCATTTTCATGGTCATCAAGTCTTAAGAGACACCAGAGAACACACACGGGCGAGAAGCCGTTCCTGTGCACTGTGTGTGGGAAGACATTTGCACGGTCATCACATCTTCAGAGTCACAAGAGAACACACACGGGCGAGAAGCCATTCCTGTGCCCTGTGTGTGGGAAGAATTTGGCACGTTCATCAACTCTTCAAAACCACCAGAGAACACACACGGGCGAGAAGCCATTCCTGTGCCCTGTGTGTGGGAAGGCATTTGCACAGTCATCAACTCTTCAAAACCATCAGAGAACACACACGGGCGAGAAGCCATTCCTGTGCTCTGTGTGTGGGAAGGCATTTGCACAGTCATCAACTCTTCAAAACCACCAGAGAACACACACGGGCGAGAAGCCATTCCTGTGCCCTGTGTGTGGGAAGGCATTTTCACAGTCGTCAACTCTTAACAGGCATCAGAAGGTCCACAATGATAGGAAACTGAAATCAAAAGCTGAAATTCAAGGTGCTGCAATGAGTCCTGAAGAAGTTTCCACCTTCGATCCCATGCAGTTGGATCCCGAGAGATGGCTGGATGTAATGGAGTGGCTCGAGAGTCAACCAGAGAGCTCGGGGTGACTGAAAAAATATTATGTCATGTGGTTATACCTTTTAATCCGTATCGAGTACTTTTGTGTGTAATTTTGACCATTTTAGTTTTACAGTTTTTGTGAGAGTTTGGCGTGCACAGTGGTGGTTTGTAATGTTATCGGATTACTTGCCGAAGTGGTGTGATGAGCACTGGTTGTGAGAGGGTTCAATTGTAGTCGTTAAGTGTTCCTGTTGAGCTAAAGTTGGAATGCGTCTGTAGTTAGATCTTTACTCAACATTTTAAACGGTTTTTTTCAAGTATATAGCTTTTTTTTTGGTTTAATAATCGACTTTAGATAGCGATTTCAGGATGTACATTGATGACGCGTTCGTTGGATATATGGCCTTGACTTCAACATAGACGCACAGTGAACAAATGTGGTGAACTAATAAGGAAATCATGGGGAATGATACTTTAACGCTTTGGTATTCCTGGAACGGAAATGGTTTGCATTGTACTGGAAATGTGTGAACATAGGACATAATAAATATTCCCTTCGAGTTTTGACGTAAAAATGATTGCAGATGAATAAAAACGTATTTTTAACAAATGTTTGTCCGTTCTTTATTTTATAATGTTCCTAGCAAAAACATGTTAAGATAATTTCAGGTGGAGGATCTCCGTCACACAAGTGTGCCCTTAACCGGCAGCATCTTGGCTGTCTACCCGATTAACACGTGTTCCTTGAGGGGAAAGTTCCCCGTAGTTAATCGTTCATCAACGTACCAGTCCCAAATCCCGAAGTATGTCGGGGATAAACTGTACTCTATAACATGTAAACTGTTATACTATACACGATAACACTAAACATTAAACAATTATAAACTAGTGTTTTAAATTATAACCATATAAACGTAGGTAAGGTATTATAATATCATCAGAAGCATTATAATCACAGTGTGGTTGTATAATAATCGCACTCTGCTCATGTAACACTCAAGTGACAGAACTCAACAAAAAAACGCCGCAATAAAAAGAACAACATCTATGGACAAATCCTAAAAACAGACAACACACGCACGTTAGTAGCTGTTAGCAGAAGACAACACCGAGCACCTTCAACTATACACATCATACAGCCAACTCGTAAATGGGGCGGTATATGACAGCCTTCGCTGCTGTCGACGGAGCCAAGCAGCGAATGTTTAACTCCATTGTTTCAGAATCCGTGTCATCACCCGGCCACAGCGCCTTAGCCAAACTACATCTCCACAACAAGGCAGCCTTCCCTATGCTGTGTATTTTAGCAGTATATTTACTGACGCACTTGAAGATAACAATTAGTCTAGAAATGGCAGCCGACTTGTTCTACCAACATGATTTCAATTTATATCCGAAAGAAGTATGAGTTCATTCATGAGTAGTATTCACTAAGCCCCGATAGCACTAACCTACACACAGTTATGATTAAACAAAGTAAAAATTAGTCGCTCATCCCAGCTCAGACATGATCATAGCAATTATTTCCAAATCCTTGTCGGGTCCCACGAGAACAGGGGGCCTCGCTCGCGTGGCGACAGCGATCGCCTCACTCCTCCGCCGCGTGCTGCTTTGTGGTGGCAGGTCCACCGCCCAGTAGGGGTGGTGGCGGTGGTCGTGCATCGGTGCCAACCGTGACCACTATCACCACACTACCCACTCACCCCGTGATACTCGCTACACACACCACACGGTTCCCCAGAGAGACGGTGCCACTGGAACCACAGCTGGGGAATGAAGCTGAGCAGCAGATGCCAGGACTACAGCGGAGAATGACTGCTGCCGGCGCAGCCAATGACATCGCCTGTTGCAATCCTTGCTCTGTGTGCGCGCGAGTCAGTGGGGAGGGGGGTGTGGACGTCATCGCTCACCCCCCATGCACAAATCATTTTCTTTTTAACTCCTCTATACCCGGTCGATATCCCTGTACCGGTATTAGTATTATTCCTACCAGCCCACCCCGCAGGGTCCTGTTTTCAAATACGTATTTAAAAATATGTTTTCAATTTTTTAAAAATTTAGAATGTCGTTGTCCATGTGGGGAGCGCAGTGGATCGTTTCGTCTAAGCTGCTTTTCGGAATCCGCGTGATAACCCAGTCACATCGCCTAACTCCAGTCAAAGCACCTTACCCAAACTACATCTCCCCAACAATGCAGCCTTCCCGCTGCTGTGCATTGTGTTTATGGGATAACAGAGGTGTGTATTATCCCATACGCCTTGACCAAAACGACTGATTATCCGCTTAACACCATAGCCCGTAAAACACTATTGGAGACAGTGTTGTTTGAGAGCAGCTTTTAAAGTCGAGTGTGGTCACTACGCGTCTGTACGTGCTCCCTCCCGAAGCTTGGCGGTTTTTGGCAACGCCACGGGGCTGCATTCACTTTAAATTGAGGACAACGGAGGGCATGGCGAACGTGTTTATCCATTTATTCAAAATTTGTTGTTGATAATAATTCGTCTGGACATGGCACGTGCCTTATTCTACTCGATTAACCAAAATTAGTACAATGCCATACAGTAGTGTGATTTCATTCATGAGTAGTATTCATAGAGCCCCAATGACACTAACCTACCTAAAGTTATGGTTAAAAAAGTAATCTTGAGTGACTTAATTCTCAGCTCAGACATGATCATCGCAATCATTTCCAAAGACGTGTGGGGTCCTGCGAGAGCAGGTCCCGACTACAAACAGCTGGGCAGCAGAATCGGAAGTAGCTGCGTCGCCCTCGAAATGTGATGTTGCTGCTGTTGTTGCTGCTGTAGTTGCTTCTGTTGCTGTAATAAACGCAGGGAGGTGGTGTTCCGTGATGGGATGACGCCTTTGATTAAAGCCTCTGTTCAAACTCACCCGATTGACGCCCTTGATCGTCGCATTTGATCAACTCTGATATTGTAGACTCTCACATGTTAAGCTCTATCATAGTGAAACATAATATTATAACCTATGAACTACAACCTATCCATTGTAACGCTGTAAAAGAATATTACCTATTGGGTTTCACTCCCTCGTCGAGAAGGCCGCTCTCTTCCTTTTCTAAAGTTACATGCTAATTTCTCTGCATTCACTTTAAATCGAGGACAAAGTTTTTCCATTTATTCAAAATAAGCGCACAATTACACACTGAGATGCACTTACATATTCATGCATGAAGCACAATGGGCACATTACCTTCGGTATGTTAATAGACATGCGGATTGTACCTTCCAAAATTAACAATCGAATGCAAATATCCTGAAAGACAAAGGATTGGATCCTAGGGGGGAGTTATAAGGCGGCTCAGAAGCAGAGCTCAATGCCATTTCGAGAGGGAACTTGATGAGGTTGGACGCTCGACTCGTCGCTCTGCTGATCGCCCTTCAACCGCGAGACAACGCAGCCTGGCGAGCACAATTGCTGTGTCGACAGTTAGGCGACTTTGCGTCGGGAGAGTTCGTGGCGACATCTTCAGACGGGTTCCAGACATCGATATACCGTGAATCTCCAAGTAAGTGTCTATTTTCGCGGATAAACTCGTTCTTGTTTTAGCAGTTAACAAAATCCAAAACTCAACGCTAAACATCCTTGCGGCCGATAGCGTACTTTTGACTCGATAACACCGCTGCTGTTACTACGCTCACATGGAGCAGAGACGCTCTCCACAGCCCCACGCACACGGAGGCAAGAAGCCATTCAATTGCTCTGTGTGTGGGAAGTCATTTTCACGGCCATCACATCTTCAGAGACACCAGAGAACACACACGGGCGAGAAGCCATTCCTGTGCTCTGTGTGTGGGAAGACATTTGCACAGTCATCACATCTTCAGAGTCATCAGAGAACACACACGGGCGAGAAGCCATTCCTGTGCCCTGTGTGTGGGAAGACATTTGCACAGTCATCACATCTTCAGAGTCATCAGAGAACACACACGGGCGAGAAGCCATTCCTGTGCCCTGTGTGTGGGAAGACATTTGCACAGTCATCACTCTTCAGAGTCATCAGAGAACACACACGGGCGAGAAGCCATTCCTGTGCCCTGTGTGTGGGAAGGCATTTGCACACTCATCAACTCTTCAAGACCATCAGAGAACACACACGGGCGAGAAGCCATTCCTGTGCCTGTGTGTGGGAAGACATTTGCAAGTCATCACATCTTCAGAGTCATCAGAGAACACACACGGGCGAGAAGCCATTCCTGTGCTCTGTGTGTGGGAAGACATTTGCACTCATCACATCTTCAGAGTCATCAGAGAACACACACGGGCGAGAAGCCATTCCTGTGCTCTGTGTGTGGGAAGGCATTTGCACAGTCAGTCAACTCTTAACAGGCATCAGAAGGTCCACAATGATAGGAAACTGAAATCAAAAGCTGAAATTCAAGGTGCTGCAATGAGTCCTGAAGAATTTCCACCTTCGATCCCATGCAGTTGGATCCGAGAGATGGCTGGATGTAATGGAGTGGCTCGAGGATCAAACCGAGAGCTCGGGGTGACTGAAAAAATATTACGTCATGTGGTTATACCTTTTAAGCCGTATCGAGTACTTTTGTGTGTAATTTTGACCATTTTAGTTTTACAGTTTTTTGAGAGTTTAATTACGTGCACAGTGGTGGTTTGTAATGTTATCGGATTACTTGTCGAAGTGGTGTGATGAGCACTGGCTGTGAGAGGGTTGAATTGTAGTCGTTTGGTGTTCCTGTTGAGCTAAAGTTGGAATGCGTCTGTAGGTACATCTTTACTCAACATTTTAAACGGGTTTTTTCAAGTATATAGCTTTTTTATTGGTATTAATCGACTTTAGATAACCGATTTCATGACATTGATGACGCGTTCGTTGGATATATGGCCTTGACTTCAACATAGACGCACAGTGAACAAATGTGGTGAACTAATAAGGAAATCATGGGGAATTATATTTTAACGCTTTGGTATTCCTGGAACGGAAATGGTTTGCATTGTACTGGAAATGTGTGAACATAGGACGTAATAAATATTCCATTCGAGTTTTGACGTAAAAATGATTGCAGATGAATAAAAACGTATTTTTAACAAATGTTTGTCCGGTCTTTATTTCATAATGTTCCTAGAAAAACATGTTAAGAGAATTCAGGTGTAGGATCTCCGTCACACAAGTGTGTCCTTAACCGGCAGTATCTTGGCTGTCTACCGATTAACACGTGTTCCTTGAGGGGAAAGTTCCCCGTAGTTAATCTTTCATCAACGTACCAGTCCCTAATCCCGAAGTATGTCGGGGATAAACTATACTTTATAACATGTAAACCGTAATACTATAAACTATAACACTAAACATTAAACGATTATAAGCTAGTGTTTTAATTCATAACCATATAAACGGAGGTAAGGTATTATTATAGCATTAGAATCACAGTGTGGTCGTATAAGAATCTAACACTGTTCAAATGTATGTATATTGTACGTGCAAGGATCGGATAAAAAGTATTACAATTACAACATGGTCATATTACAATCACGATTTTCACTGCTAGATGTCATCGAATAACAAAAGACGGAATACATTTATATAAATACACGCACAAACCCATTATAAACTCATCAGATTATGAATGGTGACAATTATTAAAAAATCACAAATTGTGACAAAGCGAAATTCCCACAAGCAAAACACCACGCTCACGTGACGAATTCTTAAACAAACTGCAATACTCAAGTGACAGAACTCAACAAAAAAACGCCGCAATAAAAAAAACAACATCAATGGACAAATCGTAAAAACAGACAACACAATTATTTTGTTAAGGCGCTCTTCCCCCCTTCCAACCCAGCTTTAATATACGCTCCAAGCCTGGTGGTGTTTCATTCAGACGCTGTCTCTCCGACAGACCTGGTTTTCACCTGAGGACGGCTGCTTACATTGTGGCCGAAACGTCGTGAGAATTATTTTATTATGTTTTATTTTTATTATTTGATTACCTCCCTTCTACGTGACTTTACCGAAAGAACCAAGAAGATGTATGTATGTAATATGGACGTGCGAACCAAGGGTTGGATATGTGAAACGGAACGTGCAGGATCAGGATGGGATTAAAATTATTTGAATAACACTTTGGTGGTATTGGTATCAAGCTTTTCACTGCTGGATGAATGTTCCATCTAAATGGCATCAAATAGCAATATTCAGTATGTATATATAAAATAATCGCACAAACCCAATATAAGCCCGTGCAATAATGAATCGTTACAATTGTAATGACTCGTTTGATAAAAGTATTTGATCAAAGTTTGTTATCCCATCACGGAACACCACTGGAACTGAAGCATATTAAGCAGCAACAACATGGGGTCTGTGCAGAAGTCGGGGCTCGGAGTCAGGTGGAACGGGGAGCCAGGGGCAAGGGAGTCGGGATAGGAAAGAGCGCAGCGCCAGGGCTGGAGGTGGCTGCGCTCCTCGGCCGGCCGTGTTGGCCGAGCCCACGGCCGGCGCAGAGGAGGCAGCACGGGGCAGCCGACTGTGTCGGGGGGACCAGTGGGACCGAGCCCGGCACCCTCACCCTGGGAAGTTGGTACACCTGGTGTATGTCAATAACTTTAATAAACCCTCGGCGACAGCCCTTACACCTCACATTCGTCTCCGAGTGCGTCCTGGGAACTTCTCTACATTTGTATAATAGTGTACTGGGCATGTGAACTGTAATATGTATGCTAACTGGGGCGTGCAGGATTAGGAATTCAATGAAAATTATTAAAATAACACTATGGTGGTATTAAAATTACACTGAGCTCGTATGTATGTTATATGTAGATGCGCATTGGGAGTCGTAAATGCAAACTGGGAGGTTCTCGGTTTAGAATGTCATCAATTAGTATAATAACAACGTGGTCCTATTAGAATCACGCTATCTACAGCTGCCGATGTTCGGGTGGCAGCCGTCGATTCGGGCTCTGCTCTTTCCATTTCTTCGCCTGGATGGTGCCGCAGGACGCAGCATCTCTGAAGGTGTTGCAGTTGTTGCTGTTGCAGTTGTTGCTGCTGCAGTTGCTGCAGTTGTTGCTGTTGCATTTGTTGCTGCTGTTGTTGCTGCTGCTGTTGCAGTTGTTGCTGTTGTCGCTGCTGCTGTTGTTGCTGCTTAATATGCTTCAGTTCCAGTGGTGTTCCGTGATGGGATAACAAACTTTGATCAAATACTTTTATCAAACGAGTCATTACAATTGTAACGATTCATAATTGCAGGGGCTTATGTTGGGTTTGTGCGATTATTTTATATAGTCATACTGAATATTGCTATTTGATGCCATTGAGATGGAACATTCATCCAGCAGTGGACAGCTTGATCCTAATACCACCAAAGTGTGATCCTGCACCTTCCGTTTCACATATCCCACCCTTGGTTCGCACGTCCATATGACATACATACATGTTACATACATACATGTTACATAATACATATTACATACATATATTCATGCATATTACATACAGACATGTTACATACTTACGAGCATAGTGTGATTCTTAGAGGACCACGGTGTGAAGCTAAGAATTCGAATGAGATTCGAATATCACACTTCAATGTACGGTGTTCTAATCTGTAACACTATTTTATGATGTTATTTTATAGCGTTAAATGTATCGCTCATAGCTTATATTGTTAGAGTTCACAACATTTAGTTTACTATAACACTAGTTTGTAGTGTTATTTTAAAACGTTACAATGTATAGCTCATAGTTTAAAGGTTATATTGTTAGAGTTTATAATGTTAGAGTATGCAATGTGAGTTTACAATTTGAAAGTTTGTGGACGTGCCCTGTTCTCGTGGGACTCGACACGGATTTGGAAATATTTGCTATGATCATGTCTGAGCTGGGATGAGCGATAATGTTTACTTTGATTAATCATAACTGTGTGTATGTTAGTGCATCGGGGCTTAGTGAATACTGCTCATGAATGAACTCATACTTCTTTCGGATATAAATTGAAATCATGTTGGTAGAACAAGTCGCCTGCCTTTTCTAGACGAATTGTTATCTTCAAGTGCGTCCGTAAATAACTGCTAAAATACACAGCATAGGGAAGGCTGCCTTGTTGGAGATGTAGTTTGGCTAAGGCGCTGTGGCCGGGTGATGACACGGATTCTGAAACAATGGAGTTAAACACTCGCTGCTTGGCCCCGTCGACAGCAGCGAAGGCTGTCATATACCGCCCCATTTACGAGTTGCTGATGTGTATAGTTGAAGGTGCTAGGTGTTGTCTTCTTCTAACAGATACTAACGTGCGTGTGTTGTCTGTTTTTACGATTTGTCCATTGATGTTGTTTTTTTTATTGCGGCGTTTTTTTGTTGAGTTCTGTCAGTGTTGCAGTTTGTTTAAGAATTCGTCACGTGAGCGTGGTGTTTTGCTTCTCCTTTTTCACAATTTGTGATTGTTATAATAATTGTAACGATTCATAATCTCATGAGTTAATAATGTTGTGCGTGTATTTATATAAATATATTCCGTCTTTTGTTATTCGATGACATCTAGCAGTGAAAATCGTGATTGTAATATGACCATGTTGTAATTGTAATAATTTTTATAATCCTTGCACGTACCTATACAACATATGAGCAGAGTGCGATTCTTATACGACCACACTGTGATTCTAATGCTTCTAATGATATTATAATACCTTACCTCCGTTTATATGGTTATAAATTAAACACTAGTTTATAATCTTTAATGTTTAGTGTTATCGTTTATAGTATTACAGTTTACATGTTATAGAGTACAGTTTATCCCCGACATACTTCGGGATTAGGGACTGGTACGTTGATGAACGATTAACTACGGGGACCTTTCCCCTCAAGGAACACGTGTTAATCGGGTAGACAGCCAAGATGCTGCCGGTTAAGGGCACACTTGTGTGACGGAGATCCTCCACCTGAAATTATCTTAACATGTTTTTGCTAGGAACATTATAAAATAAAGACGGACAAACATTTGTTAAAAATACGTTTTTATTCATCTGCAATCATTTTTACGTCCTATGTTCACACATTTCCAGTACAATGCAAACCATTTCCGTTCCAGGAATACCAAAGCGTTAAAGTATCATTCCCCATGATTTCCTTATTAGTTCACCACATTTGTTCACTGTGCGTCTATGTTGAAGTCAAGGCCATATATCCAACGAACGCGTCATCAATGTACATCCTGAAATCGGCTATCTAAAGTCGATTAATACCAATAAAAAAGCTATATACTTGAAAAAAACCGTTTAAAATGTTGAGTAAAGATGTACCTACAGACGCATTCCAACTTTAGCTCAACAGGACACTAACGACTACAATTGAACCCTCTCACAACCAGTGCTCATCACACCACTTCGGCAAGTAATCCCATAACATTACAAACCACCACTGTGCACGTCATTAAACTCTCACAAAAACTGTAAAACTAAAATTACACACAAAAGTACTCGATACGGCTTAATAGGTATAACCACATGACATATATTTTTTCAGTCACCCCGAGCTCTCTGGTTGATCCTCGAGCCACTCCATTACATCCAGCCATCTCTCGGGATCCAACTGCATGGGATCGAAGGTGGAAACTTCTTCAGGACTCATTGCAGCACCTTGAATTTCAGCTTTTGATTTCAGTTTCCTATCATTGTGGACCTTCTGATGCCTGTAAAGAGTTGACGACTGTGAAAATGTCTTTCCCACACGCAGGCACAGGAATGGCTTCTCGCCCGTGTGTGTTCTCTGGTGACTCTGAAGATGTGAAGACTGTGCAAATGTCTTCCCACACAGGGCACAGGAATGGCTTCTCGCCCGTGTGTGTTTTCTCATGGATCTTGAAGAGTTGATGCCTGTGCAAATGTCTTCCCACACACAGGGCACAGGAATGGCTTCTCGCCCGTGTGTGTTCTCTGGTGGTTTGAAGAGTTGATGAGTGTGCAAATGCCTTCCCACACACAGAGCACAGGAATGGCTTCTCGCCCGTGTGTGTTCTCTGGTGTCTCTGAAGATGTGATGGCCGTGAAAATGCTTCCACACACAGAGCAATTGAATGGCTTCTTGCCTCCGTGTGCGTGGGGCTGTGGAGAGCGTCTCTGCTCCATGTGAGCGTAGTAACAGCAGCGGTGTTATCGAGTCAAAAGTACGCTATCGGCCGCAAGGATGTTTAGCGTTGAGTTTGGATTTGTTAACTGCTAAAACAAGAACGACACTCGCGTCTAACCGAGACGCAAAAAAATCCGCTAATTTGACGACGAACACGTTTAAGAGTTTATCCGCGAAAATAGACACTTACTTGGAGATTCACGGTATATCGATGTCTGGAACCCGTCTGAAGATGTCGCCACGAACTCTCCCGACGCAAAGTCGCCTAACTGTCGACACAGCAATTGTGCTCGCCAGGCTGCGTTGTCTCGCGGTTGAAGGGCGATCAGCAGAGCGACGAGTCGAGCGTCCAACCTCATCAAGTTCCCTCTCGAAATGGCATTGAGCTCTGCTTCTGAGCCGCCTTATAACTCCCCCCCTAGGATCCAATCCTTTGTCTTTCAGGATATTTGCATTCGATTGTTAATTTTGGAAGGTACAATCCGCATGTCTATTAACATACCGAAGGTAATGTGCCCATTGTGCTTCATGCATGAATATGTAAGTGCATCTCAGTGTGTAATTGTGCGCTTATTTTGAATAAATGGAAAAACATTGTCCTCGATTTAAAGTGAATGCAGAGAAATTAGCATGTAACTTTAGAAAAGGAAGAGAGCGGCCTTCTCGACGAGGGAGTGAAACCCAATAGGTAATATTCTTTTACAGCGTTACAATGGATAGGTTGTAGTTCATAGGTTATAATATTATGTTTCACTATGATAGAGCTTAACATGTGAGAGTCTACAATATCAGAGTTGATCAAATGCGACGATCAAGGGCGTCAATCGGGTGAGTTTGATCAGAGGCTTTAATCAAAGGCGTCATCCCATCACGGAACACCACCTCCCTGCGTATATCACAGCAACAGAAGCAACTACAGCAGCAACAACAGCAGCGACAACAACAGCAGCAACATCACATTTCGAGGGCGACGCAGCTACTTCCGATTCTGCTGCCCAGCTGTTTGTAGTCGGACCTGCTCTCGCAGGACCCCACACGTCTTTGGAAATGATTGCGATGATCATGTCTGAGCTGAGAATTAAGTCACTCAAGTTACTTTGTTTAACCATAACTTAGGTAGGTTAGTGTCATCGGGGCTCTGTGAATACTACTCATGAATGAAATCACACTCCTGTATGACCGACATTGTACTAATTTTGGTTGATCGAGTAGAACAAGGCACGTGCATGTCCAGACGAATTTTATCAACAACATGTCCTTAAATATGATGCTAAAATAAATGTTAACACTGGATTAAACGTGCACCTCTTAACCCTGCCTCGCATTTACGACTAACAATTTGCATTTGCACATAACATACATTCAAGCACAGTAAAATGCTAATACGACAATATTGTTATTCTAAATTTGAATTCGATTCTAACCCTGCACCCCCCACAGTTCACATATCCGACCCCGGTTCGACGGAACGTTCGCTTTACATACATATGAGAGTTGATTATAATACTTCTAATTAGATTTAATACCGTACCTCCGTTTATGGTGGTATAAATTCTAAAACCAGTTGTAGCTTTTTTTGTCGTTTAATATTGAGTGTTATTGTTTATAGTGTTATCATTTACGTGTTTTTAAGTACAGGTGATTCCCGGTATACTTCGGTATTCTGGACCTGAACGTTGCACCGTCTCTCTGGGGACCCGTGTGGTGTGTGTAGCGAGTATCACGGGGTGGGCGGGTAGTGTGGTGATAGTGGTCACGGTCGGCACCGATGCACGACCACCGCCACCACCCCTACTGGGCGGTGGACCTGCCACCACAAAGCAGCACGCGGCGGAGGAGTGAGGCGATCGCTCTCGCCACGCGAGCGAGGCCCCCTCGCTTCCTCTTCTTTTCGTGCATCTCCACCTGCACCTCTTCCGTTTTCTCCTCCGTCTCATCCTCCTCCATCCCCTCTTCTTCATCCTCCACCACCATCTCCTCTACCTCCTCCTCCTCTTCCTGCGCCACCTCCATCTTCTCCATCTTCTTCTCCTCCGCTAGCACCATCTCTTCCTCCTTCATCTCCTCCTCACCTTCCGGCACCACCATCTCCACCACCGTCTTCTCTTCCTCCTCCAACCATTGTTTCCCCTTTGTCCGTCGTCTCCATGTCCTCCACCACGACATCTGTTCATCTTTCGATTTAAAGCTTTCGTGACTGCAGGGATTCATCTTCTTGGTTCTTTCGGTAAAGTCACGTAGAAGGGAAGTAATAAATAATAAAATAAAACATAATAATTTTATTATGTTTTATTTTTATTATTTTATTACTTCCCTTCTACGTGACTTTACCGAAAGAACCAAGAAGGAGACATCTGTTCATCATTTGTTGTCTCCTTGTCCTCCATCTCCGTATTGTCTTTCTCCTCTGCCTCCGTGTTCTCCTCCATTGTCACCATCACAATCTCGTCTCCTTTGCCTTCTCTTCCTGATTTCTCCTCCTCCTCTGTCTCTACTCATCCTCCATCATCTCCTCCTTCACTCTTCCTTCGTCTCCTTCTCCACAACCTCTGTCTCACTTCAAAGGCCTGGACGAGTGAGGAGGAGGGCTGAGCTGGCTCAGATCTGTGAAGAGACAACACGACACCGTTCTAGATTTGAAGCTTTCGTGACTGCAATGATTCATATTCTTAGGTTTTTTCGGTAAAGTCACGTAGGTAAAAAACATTAAAAAGTAAAATAAAATAACATAAAAAATAAAAATCACGACGTTTCGGAGGCAACACAAGCTTCCGTCTTCAGGTGGAACCGTCACAGCCACGACAGCTGTATCAGGTAAATGAGAGATTGCAGAAGCTGCCACTTCGTTTATATAATGGTTGGAGAAGGTGGTGGGGCAAGGGCCGCATACTTTTATTAATATGGTAAGGTGAGGCTTAAGACTAAGAATAGACTGCATATTCTTAGTCTTGACTCAACCTGTAACTGGGAGACCACCACTAGACATGGTAAAACTGTGATGGTTGTCTGTCAAACACGACACCGTTCCACCTTGCTGCTACGGCAGACATCGCCATCTCCCATCGTCCGTGGGTGGAATGTGTGGCGGATTAATTCGAGCTGAATAGAAACAGCAATAACGACATGGCCAGTGAGTGTGCTTAGTATTGGTGCTGTCATTCTCATGGCGCCAGGCTATCCTTGAGATAGGTGCAGCTGTGTCTCACACAGACTGCTGTAGTTCACAGTAGTGGGTGGCCTTGCTGTGCAAATTTAGCTGAATAATTTGAAGTTACAATTTTTTGGTTCTTTCGGTAAAGTAATGTAGGTATAAAATAAAATAAA
>NW_024705485.1:0-40611 GCF_018977255.1 Callorhinchus milii | reverse complement strand
TAGTTAGGTAAGTGAGGTAGTCTATAGTAGTTAGGTAATAGTGGTTGTGGTAGTGGTTGTAGTGGTAGTTATAGTAGATTAGGTAATGGTGTTGTAGGTAGTGGTTGTAGTGGTAGTTATAGTAGTTAGGTAATGGTGGTAGTGGTTGTAGTGGTAGTTATAGTAGTTAGGTATGGTGGTTGTGGTAGTGGTTGTAGTGGTAGTTATAGTAGTTAGGTAATGGTGGTTGTGGTAGTGGTTGTAGTGAGTATTGTAGTAGTTAGGTAATGGTGGTTGTGGTAGTGGTTGTAGTGGTAGTTATAGTAGTTAGGTAATGGTGGTTGTGGTAGTGGTTGTAGTGGTAGTTGTAGTAGTTAGGTAATGGTGGTTGTGGTAGTGGTTGTAGTGGTAGTTATAGTAGTTAGGTAATGGTGGTGGTAGTTTGTTGTAGTTATAGTAGTTAGGTAATGGTGGTTTAGTGGTAAGTTATAGTAGTTAGGTAGATTTTGAGTGGTAGTTGTAGTAGTAGGTAATGGTGGGTTAGTGCTAGTTATGTAGTTAGGTAATGGTGGTTGTTAGTTAGGTAGTTGTGATGGTTAGTGAGTTAGGTAGTAATGGTGGTTGTGGTAGTGGTTGTAGTGGTATGTATATAGGTAATGGTGTTTTGAGGGTAGTATAGTGTAGGTAATGTGGTGTGTTTGAGTGGTAGTTATAGTAGTTAGGTAATGGTGGTTGTGGTAGTTAGGTTAGTAGTGGTGAGTGGTAGTAGTAGTAGGTAATGTGTTTGTAGTGCTAGTTATGTAGTTAGGTAATGGTGGTTGTATGTAGTAAGTATTAGGTAATTGTGAGTGGTTGTGGGTAGTAGGTTAGGTATGTGGTTGGAGTGTTGTAGTGGTAGTTAGTAGTTAGATGGAGTGGTTGTAGTGTAGTTAGTAGTTAGTAATGTGTTTGTAGTTTAGTGGTAGATAGTGAGTTGTGTGGTAGTGGAGAGTGGTTGAGTGATGATAAAAATTATTGCGTGGTAGTTATAGTAGTTCAGGTAATAGTGGTTGTGGTAGTGGTTGTAGTGGTAGTTTTAGTAGTTAGGTAAGTGGTTGTGGTAGTGGTTGTAGTGTAGTTATAGTAGTTAGGTAATAGTGGTTGTGGTAGTGGTTGTAGTGGTAGTTTAGTAGTTAGGTAATGGTGGTTGTGGTAGTGGTTGTAGTGGTAGTTGTAGTTAGGTAATGGTGGTTGTGGTAGTGGTTATAGTAGTTAGGTAATAGTGGTTGTCGTGGTAGTTATAGTAGTTAGGTAATGGTGGTTGTGGTAAGTGGTTTAGTAGTAGTTTAGTAGTTAGGTAATGGTGGTTTGTGTGTGGTAGTTAGTGTTAGTAATGGGTTTTAGTTATAGTAAGGTAGTTGGTTGTCGGTGTGTTTAGTGTATTATAGTAGTTAGGTAATAGTGTGTAGTGTGTAGGTAGTATAGTATTGATAGTGTTAGTGGTAGTTAGTAGTTAGTATAGTGTTTTAGTGTATTTAGGTTGAATAGTGTGTGTATGTGTGTAGAATAGGTATGTTTGTGTATGTAGTTATAGTAGTTAGGTAATGGTGGTTGTAGTGGTAGTTATAGTAGTTAGGTAATGGGTTGTGGTAGTGGTTGTGAATGTGTTAGTTAATAGTAGTTTAGTGGTATATGGTGGATATGTGGGTAGTGGTTGTAGTGGTAGTTAATTAGGTAGTGTGAGTGTAATAGGTAGGTTGGTGGTTAATGGTTGTAGTGGTAGTTTTAGTAGTTAGGTAAGTGGTGGTGGGTAGTGGTTGTAGTGGTAGTTGTAGTAGTTAGGTAATGGTGGTTGTGGTAGTGGTTGTAGTGGTAGTTATAGTAGTTAGGTAATTTGTGGAGTGGTTGGTGGTTGGTAGTGGTTATAGTGGTAGTTATTAGTAGTTAGTGTTAGTAGTTAGCGTTGTTGGTTTGTAGTGGTTGTAGTGGTAGTTGCAGAAGTTAGGTAATAGTGGTTGTTGTGGTAGTTATAGTAGTTAGGTAATGGTGGTTGTGGTAGTGGTTGTAGTGGTAGTTATAGTAGTTAGGTAAGTGGTGGTTGGTAGTGGTTGTAGTGGTAGTTTAGTAGTTAGGTGATGGTGGTTGTGGTAGTGGTTGTAGTGGTAGTTATGTAGTAGTAAGGTGGTTGTTAGTGGTTGTAGTGGTATGTAGTAGTTAGGTAATGGTGGTTGTGGTAGTGGTTGTAGTGGTAGTTGTAGTTAGGTTAGTGTTGTATGATATGTAGTAGTATGGTGGTTGTAGTGGTTGTATGTAGTTATGTTAGGTAATGGTGTAGTGGTTGTCGTGGTAGTTATAGTAGTTAGGTAATAGTGGTTGTGGTAGTGGCTGTAGTAGTGAGTAGTTGTATGGGTGTTAGTGTAGTGGTAGTTATGTAGTAGGTATGGTGGTAGTGGTTTAGTGGTAGTTTAGTAGTTAGTGATGTGGGGAGTGTGTAGGTAGTTATAGTAGTAGAAATTGGTGGTAGTGGTTGTAGTGGTAGTTTATAGTTAGGTAATGGTGGTTGTGGTAGTGGTTGTAGTGGTAGTTATAGTAGTTAGGTAATGTGTTGAGTGGTTGTAGGGTAGTTGGTAGTAGTAAGTGTTTGTAGTGTAGAGTAGTTATATGTGGTGTGTTGTGGTGGAGTTATAGTAGTTAGGTAATGTGTGGTAGTTTAGAGTTAGTGTGTGGTTTGTAGTGGTTGTAGTGGTAGTTATAGTAGTTAGGTAAGTGGTTGTGGTAGTGGTTGTAGTGGAGTTAGATGATAGTGTGAGTATTTGTTGAGTGTGGTATTATACAGTGGTTGTGGTAGTGGTATGTAGTAGTGTATGGTGTTGGAGGTAGATAGTGAGTATGTTGTAGTGGTAGTTATAGTAGTTAGGTAATAGTGGTTGTGGTAGTGGTTAGTGAGTTAAGTAGTTAGTTAGTAGTTGAGTGGTAGTTATGAGTTAGAATAGTGGTTGTGGTATGTTTATGTAGTAGAGTTAGGTAATAGTGGTTGTCGTGGTAGTTATAGTAGTTAGGTAATGGTGGTTGTGGTAGTGGTTGTAGTGGTAGTTTTAGTAGTTAGGTAAGTGGTGTGGTGTGGTTGTGTAGTTGGTATGTTGGAGTGGTTAGTGTATTAAGTAGTTAGGTAATGGTGGTTGTGGTAGTGGTTGTAGTGGTATTAGTAGTTAGGTAATGGGGTTGGTAGTGGTTGTAGTGGTAGTGTAGTATTAGGTAATGTTTTGAGTGTAGTGATGAGTTGGTAATAGTGGTAGTGGTAGTTATAGTAGTTAGGTAATGTGGTTGTGGTAGTGGTTGTAGTGGTAGTATAGTAGTTAGGTAATAGTGGTTGTGGTATTGGTTATAGTAGTTAGGTAATAGTGGTTGTCGTGGTAGTTATAGTAGTTAGGTAATAGTGGTTGTGGTAGTGGTTGTAGTGGTAGTTTTAGTAGTTAGGTAAAGTGGTTGTGGTAGTGGTTGTAGTGGTAGTTATTATAGTTAGGTAATAGTGGCTTGTGGTAGTGGTTGTAGTGGTAGTTATAGTAGTTAGGTAATGGTGGTTGTGGTAGTGGTTGTAGTGGTAGTTGTAGTTAGGTAATGGTGGTTGTGGTAGTGGTTATAGTAGTGTAGTTGTAGGTTGTCGTAGGTAGTGTATGTAGTAGGTAATGGTTTTGTATGTAGTAGTAGTTATGGTTAGAATAGTGGTTGTGGTAGTGGTTGTCGTGGTAGTTATAGTAGTTAGGTAAAGGTGGTTGTGTTGTAGTGGTTTATAGTAGTTAGGTAATAGTGGTTGTCGTGGTAGTTATAGTAGTTAGGTAATAGTGTTGGTGGTAGTGGTTGTAGTGGTAGTTGTAGTAGTTAGGTAATGGTGGTTGTGTATTTATGTAGTTATGTAGTAGTTATTGATGTGGTAGTTATGTAGTAGAATAGAGTCAGGGTAGTTATGTGGTAAGTGGTTGTGTAGTGGTTAGTGTAGTAGTGTAGGTAATAGTGGTTGTGGTAGTGGTTATAGTGGTAGTTATAGTGTATATAGTGGTTGTGTGTGTGGTAGTCGTGTGTAGTGTTGATAGTATGTGTAGGTAATGGTGGTTGTGGTAGTGGTTGTAGTGGTAGTAGTAGTTAGTAAGTGGTAGTTTGTAGGTAGTTATAGTGTGTAATGGTGGTTGAGTGGTTATGAGTAGTAATATGGTTGTATGATATAGTAGTGTATAGTTGTGGTAGTTTGAGTGTAGTTGTAGTATAGGTAATAGTGGTTGTTGTAGTTAGTGTTTGTTAGTGTATGTGGTAGTGTTTAGTGGAGTTTAGTAGTAGTAAGTGGTTGTGGTAGTGGTTGTAGTGGTAGTTATAGTAGTTAGGTAATAGTGGTTGTGGTAGTGGTTGTAGTGGTAGTTATAGTAGTTAGGTAATGGTGGTTGTGGTAGTGGTTGTAGTGGTAGTTGTAGTAGTTAGGTAATGGTGGTTGTGGTAGTGGTTGTAGTGGTAGTTGTAGTTAGGTAATAGTGGTTGTAGTGGTAGTTATAGTAGTTAGGTAATGGTGGTTGTGGTAGTGGTTGTAGTGGTAGTTGTAGTAGTTAGGTAATGTGGTTGTGGTATTGGTTATAGTAGTTAGGTAATAGTGGTTGTCGTGGTAGTTATAGTAGTTAGGTAATAGTTGGGTATGGTGGTGTAGTTTGGTTAGTAGTGGTGTGTAGTGGTTGAATGTAGTAAGTGTTAGGTAATGGTGGTTGTGGTTGGTAGTGGTAGTTATAGTAGTTAGGTAATGGTGGTTGTGTAGTGGTTAGTGTATTAGTAGTTAGGTAATGGTGGTTGTGGTAGTGGTTGTAGTGGTAGTTGTAGTAGTAGGTAATGGTGGTTGTGGTAGTTTAGAGTTTGTAAGTGGTCGGTAGTTATAGTAGTTAGGTAATGTGGTTGTGGTAATGGTTTAGTGGTAGTTGTAGTAGTTAGGTAATGGTGGTTGTGTGTTGTAGTGGTAGTTTAGTAGTTAGGTAATGGTGGTTGTTTTGAGTGGTAGTTATAGTAGTTAGGTAATGGTGGTGTAGTGGTAGTAGTAGTTATTAGGTGATGTTAGGTAATGGGTTGGTTGTAGTGGTAGTTATAGTAGTTAGGTAATGGGTTGGTAGGGTAGTGGTATAGTATTTGTGGTGTAGTTAGTTATGTACTGTTAGGGTTAGTGATTAGTAGTTAGTGTTGTGGTAGGTAGTGTATAGTAGTATGTGGTGTGAGTGGTAGTATAGTAGTTAGGTAATGTGGTTGTAGTGGTAGTTATAGTAGTTAGGTAATTGGGGAGTGGTTGTAGTGGTAGTTATATAGTTGGTAATGTTGTGAGTGGTTGTGTGTAGTGTAGTATAGGTAATGTGGTGTGTAGTTTAGTGTAGTTAAGTATTAGGTAATAGTGGTTGTGGTAGTGGTTATAGTGGTAGTTATAGTAGTTAGGTAATAGTTGGTGTGTTATAGCAGTAGGTGGTTGTGTAGTGGTTAGTGTAGTTCAGTAGTTAGGTAATAGTGGTTGTAGTGGTAGTTATAGTAGCTAGTAGTGTTGGGTTAGGGATTTGAGTTAGGTTGTGGTGGAGTGGTTGTAGTGGTAGTTAAGTAGTTAGGTAATGGTGGTTGAGTGGTTGTAGTGGTAGTTATTAGTAGTTAGGTAATGGTGGTTGTGGTAGTGGTTGTAGTGGTAGTTAGTAGTAGTTAGGTAATGGTGGTTGTGGTTGGTTTAGTGGTAGTTTAGTAGTAAGTTTGAGGGTAGATAGTGGTAATAGTGGTGTTAGTAGGTTGTAGTGGTAGTTGTAGTAGTTAGGTAATAGTGGTTGTGGTATTGGTTATAGTAGTTATGGTAATAGTGGTTGTCGTGGTAGTTATAGTAGTTAGGTAATAATGTGTGTTGTTGGTGAGTTAGTAGTTGTAAGTGGTTTGTAGTGGTTGAAGTAGTTATGAGTAATAGTGGTTGTGGTAGTGGTTTGTAGTGGTAGTTTAGTAGTAGTAATGGTGGAGTGGTTGTAGTGATAGAGTTGGTAATGGTGTGAGTGGTTGTAGTGGTAGTTGTAGTAGTTAGGTAAGGTGGTTGTGGTAGTGGTTGTAGTGGTAGTTATAGTAGTTAGGTAATGTGTGTAGTGGTTGTAGTGTAGTTGTGTTTAGTAAGTGGTGTAGTGTGTTGTAGTTAGGTAATGGGGTAGTTGTGTTGGTAGTTATATAGAGTAAGTGGTTAGTAAGTAGTTAGGTATGTTGTTGAGTGGTAGTGTAGTGTTAGGTAGTGGTTGTGGAGTGGTGAGTGTAGTGTAGTAAGAAATATTTAGTGTAATGTACTTAGGTAGTGGTTGTGGTAGTTGTGTTAGTAAGTGGTTGTGTAGTTAGAGTAGTTAGGTAATGTGTGTAGTGGTAGTTTGTAGTTGGTAAGTTGTTTAGTAGTATAGTAGTTAGGTAATGGTTAGTGGTTGTGTGTAGTAGTAGTTGGTATGTGGTTGTTAGTTTGTAGTTAGTTGTAGAGTTAGAAGGTGGTGGTATGTTGGTAGTGGTTAGTAAGTGGTAGTGTATAGTGAGTTAGTAGTAATGTGTGTGTAGTAGGTGGTAAATGTGGGTAGTGGTTGTAGTGGTAGTTGATAGTTAGGTAATAGTGGTTGTAGTGGTAGTTATAGTAGTGGTATGTGGTTGGTAGTGTATTAGTAGGGTTGGTGGTTTTAGTGGTTGTAGTGGTAGTTATAGTAGTTAGGTGTGTGTGGAGGGTTGAGTGGTATATAGTGTAGTATGGTGGTGGAGTTGTAGTGTATTGTAGTTAGGTTAGTGTTATAGTTATAGTAGTTGTTGTTGAGTGTTTTTTAGTGGAAGGTTGGTTTAGTTGGTTGTTTCGTGGTAGTTTAGTAGTTAGGTATATGGTTGTGTAGTGTTGTAGTTAGTAGTGTTGTAAGTGTTGAGTTAGTGGAGTTTTATGTAGTAATAGGTTGTGGTATGTAGTGGTAGTTATAGTAGTTAGGTAATGGTGGTGGTAGTGGTTGTAATGGTAGTTTTAGTAGTTAGGTAAATGGTTGGGTAGTGGTGGTAGTGGTAGTTATGTAGTTAGGTAATAGGTGGTGGTAGTGGTTGTAGTGGTAGTTATAGTAGTTAGGTAATGTGGTTGTGGTAGTGGTTGTAGTGGTAGTTGTAGTAGTTAGGTAATGGTGGTTGTGGTAGTGTTATAGTAGTTAGGTAATAGTGGTTGTCGTGGTAGTTATAGTAGTTAGGTAATAGTGGTTGTGGGTAGTATGGTTATAGTGGTAGTTGTAGTAGTTATGTGTTAGGTAATGGTGGTTGTGTGTGTTGTAGTGGTAGTTATAGTAGTTAGGTAATGGTGGTTGTGAGTGGTTGTAGTGTAGTAGTAGTTAGGTAATGGTGGTGGTAGTGGTTGTAGTGGTAGTTATAGTAGTTAGGTAATGGTGGTTGTGGTAGTGGTTGTAGTGGTAGTTATAGTAGTTAGGTAATGGTGGTGGTAGTGGTTGTAGTGGTAGTTATAATAGTTAGGTAATGGTTGGTTGTGGTAGTGGTTGTAGTGGTAGTTATAGTAGTTAGGTAATAGTGGTTGTGGTAGTGGTAGTTATAGTAGAATATGAGGGTAGTTATAGTAGTGGTATAGTGTTTAGTGGTAGTTATAGTAGTTAGGTAATAGTGGTTGTGGTAGTGGTTGTAGTGGTAGTTAGTAGTTAGGTAATAGTGGTGGTTGTAGGTAGTTAGTAGTTAGTATGTGGTTATAGTGGTTATAGTGGTAGTTATAGTAGTTAGAATAGTAATAGTGGTAGTGGTAGTGGTTGTAGTGGTAGTTTAGTCAGTAGTTAGGTAATAGTGGTTGTAGTGGTAGTTATAGTAGTTAGGTAATGGTGGTTGTGGTAGTGGTTGTAGTGGTAGTTATAGTAGTTAGGTAAAGGTGGTTGTAGTGGTTGTAGTGGTAGTTATAGTAGTTAGGTAATGGTGGTTGTGGTAGTGGTTGTAGTGGTAGTTTTAGTAGTTAGGTGATGGTTAGTGGTTGTAGTGGTAGTTATAGTAGTTAGGTAATAGTGGTTGTGGTAGTGGTTGTAGTGGTAGTTGTAGTAGTTAGGTAATAGTGGTTGTGGTAGTGGTTATAGTAGTTAGGTAATAGTGGTTGTCGTGGTAGTTATAGTAGTTAGGTAATAGTGGTTGTGGTAGTGGTTGTAGTGGTAGTTTTAGTAGTTAGGTAAGTGGTTGTGGTAGTGGTTGTAGTGGTAGTTTAGTAGTTAGGTAATGGTGGTTGTGGTAGTGGTTGTAGTGGTAGTTTAGTAGTTAGGTAAGGTGGTTGTGGTAGTGGTTGTAGTGGTAGTTGTAGTAGTTAGGTAATAGTGGTATAGTGGTGGTAGTGGTTGTAGTGGTAGTTGTAGTTAGGTAATAGTGGTTGTAGTGGTAGTTATAGTAGTTAGGTAATGGTGGTTGTTAGTGGTTAGTAGTATTAAGTTAGGTAATAGTGGTTGGTAGTGGTTGTAAGTTGGTAGTTATAGTAGTTAGGTAATAGTGGTTGTGGTAGTGGTTGTAGTGGTAGTTTAGTAGTTAGGTAATAGTGGTTTGGTAGTGGTAAGTGGTTTAGTAGTTAGGTAATAGTGGTTGTAGTGGTAGTTATAGTAGTTAGGTAATAGTGGTTGTGGTAGTGGTTGTAGTGGTAGTTATAGTAGTTAGGTAATAGTGGTTGTAGGTAGTTGTAGTTATTAGGTAGTTATGGTAATAGTGGTTGTGGTAGTGGTAGTTATAGTAGTTAGGTAATGTGGTTGTGGTAGTGGTTTAGTAGTTAGGTAAGTGTTTAGGTAGTTTGTGGTAGTGGTTGTAGTGGTAGTTATAGTAGTTAGGTAATAGTGGTTGTGGTAGTGGTTGTAGTGGTAGTTATAGTAGTTAGGTAATGGTGGTTGTGGTAGTGGTTGTAGTGGTAGTTGTAGTTAGGTAATAGTGGTTGTGGTAGTGGTAGTTATAGTAGTTAGGTAATAGTGGTTGTGTGGTAGTTATAGTAGTTAGGTATGTGGTTGTGGTAGTGGTTGTAGTGGTAGTTGTAGTAGTTAGGTAATAGTGGTTGTGGTAGTGGTTATAGTAGTTAGGTAATAGTGGTTGTAGTGGTAGTTATAGTAGTTAGGTAAGTGGTGTAGTGGTTATAGTGGTAGTTTATAGTAGTTAGGTAATAGGTTGTGGTAGTGGTTGTAGTGGTAGTTGTAGTAGTTAGGTAATAGTGGTTGGGTAGTGGTATGTAGTAGTTAGGTAATAGTGGTTGTAGTGGTAGTTATAGTAGTTAGGTAATGGTGGTTGTGGTAGTGGTTGTAGTGGTAGTTATAGTAGTTAGGTAATGTGGTTGGTGGTAGTGGTAGTTGTAGTTAGGTAATAGTGGTTGTGGTAGTTATAGTAGTTAGGTAATAGTGGTTGTGGTAGTGGTTGTAGTGGTAGTTATAGTAGTTAGGTAATGTGGTTGTGGTTGTAGTGGTAGTTATAGTAGTTAGGTAATGTGGTTGTGTGGTGTTTGTAGTTAGGTAATGTGGTTAGTGGTTGTAGTGGTAGTTATAGTAGTTAGGTAATGGTGGTTGTGGTAGTGGTTGTAGTGGTAGTTATAGTAGTTAGGTAATGGTGGTTGTGGTAGTGGTTGTAGTGGTAGTTATAGTAGTTAGGTAATGTGGTTGTGGTTGTAGTGGTTGTAGTGGTAGTTATAGTAGTTAGGTAATAGTGGTTGTGGTAGTGGTTGTAGTGGTAGTTATAGTAGTTAGGTAATAGTGGTTGTGGTTGTAGTGGTAGTTTGTAGTAGGTAAGTTGTGTGGTAGTTATAGTAGTTAAGTGGTAATAGTGTTGTGTTGTGGTAGTGGTAGTTGTAGTAGTTAGGTAATGGTGGTTGTAGTGGTAGTTATAGTAGTTAGGTAATGGTGGTTGTGGTAGTGGTTGTAGTGGTAGTTATAGTAGTTAGGTAAGGTGGTAGTGGTTGTAGTGGTAGTTATAGTAGTTAGGTAATGGTGGTTGTGGTAGTGGTTGTAGTGGTAGTTTGTAGTTAGGTAATAGTGGTTGTAGTGGTAGTTATAGTAGTTAGGTAATAGTGGTTGTGGTAGTGGTTGTAGTGGTAGTTGTAGTAGTTAGGTAATAGTGGTTGTGGTAGTGGTTATAGTAGTTAGGTAATAGTGGTTGTCGTGGTAGTTATAGTAGTTAGGTAATAGTGGTTGTGGTAGTGGTTGTAGTGGTAGTTTTAGTAGTTAGGTAAGTGGTTGTGGTAGTGGTTGTAGTGGTAGTTTATAGTAGTTAGGTAATAGTGGTTGTGGTAGTGGTTGTAGTGGTAGTTATAGTAGTTAGGTAATGGTGGTTGTGGTAGTGGTTGTAGTGGTAGTTTTAGTAGTTAGGTAATGGTGGTTGTAGTGTAGTTATAGTAGTTAGGTAATAGTGGTTGTAGTGGTAGTTATAGTAGTTAGGTAATGGTGGTTGTGGTAGTGGTTGTAGTGGTAGTTATAGTAGTTAGGTAATAGTGGTTGTGGTAGTTGGTTATAGTAGTTATGTAATAGTGGTTGTCGTGGTAGTTATAGTAGTTAGGTAATAGTGGTTGTGGTAGTGGTTGTAGTGGTAGTTGTAGTAGTTAGGTAATGGTGGTTGTGTTTGTAGTGGTAGTTATAGTAGTTAGGTAATGGTGGTTGTGGTAGTGGTTGTAGTGGTAGTTGTAGTAGTTAGGTAATGGTTGTGGTAGTGGTTGTAGTGGTAGTTATAGTAGTTAGGTAATGGTGGTTGTGGTAGTGGTTGTAGTGGTAGTTGTAGTAGTTAGGTAATGGTGGTTGTGGTAGTGGTTGTAGTGGTAGTTATAGTAGTTAGGTAATGGTGGTTGTGGTAGTGGTTGTAGTGGTAGTTATAGTAGTTAGGTAATAGTGGTTGTGGTAGTGGTTGTAGTGGTAGTTATAGTAGTTAGGTAATAGTGGTTGTGGTAGTGGTTGTAGTGGTAGTTATAGTAGTTAGGTAATAGTGGTTGTGGTAGTGGTTGTAGTGGTAGTTTGTAGTAGTTAGGTAATAGTGGTTTGGTAGTGGTTGTAGTGGTAGTTTAGTAGTTAGGTAATGGTGGTTGTGGTAGTGGTTGTAGTGGTAGTTATAGTAGTTAGGTAATGGTGGTTGTGGTAGTGGTTGTAGTGGTAGTTGTAGTAGTTAGGTAATGTGGTTGTGGTAGTGGTTGTAGTGGTAGTTAGGTAATAGTGGTTGTAGTGGTAGTTATAGTAGTTAGGTAATAGTGGTTGTGGTAGTGGTTGTAGTGGTAGTTGTAGTAGTTAGGTAATAGTGGTTGTGGTAGTGGTTAGTTTATAGTAGTTAGGTAATAGTGGTTGTAGTGGTAGTTATAGTAGTTAGGTAATAGTGGTTGTGGTAGTGGTTGTAGTGGTAGTTTTAGTAGTTAGGTAAGTGGTGGTTGTGGTAGTGGTTGTAGTGGTAGTTAGGTAATAGTGGTTGTGGTAGTGGTTGTAGTGGTAGTTGTAGTTAGGTAATAGTGGTTGTAGTGGTAGTTATAGTAGTTAGGTAATAGTGGTTGTGGTAGTGGTTGTAGTGGTAGTTGTAGTAGTTAGGAAATAGTGGTTGTGGTATTGGTTATAGTAGTTAGGTAATAGTGGTTGTCGTGGTAGTTATAGTAGTTAGGTAATGGTGGTTGTGGTTGTAGTGGTAGTTATAGTAGTTAGGTAATGGTGGTTGTAGTGGTAGTTATAGTAGTTAGGTAATGGTGGTGGTAGTGGTTGTAATGGTAGTTTTAGTAGTTAGGTAAGTGGTTGTGGTAGTGGTTGTAGTGGTAGTTATCGTAGTTAGGTAATAGTGGTTGTGGTAGTGGTTGTAGTGGTAGTTATAGTAGTTAGGTAATGGTGGTTGTGGTAGTGGTTGTAGTGGTAGTTGTAGTTAGGTAATGGTGGTTGTGGTAGTGGTTATAGTAGTTAGGTAATAGTGGTTGTCGTGGTAGTTATAGTAGTTAGGTAATAGTGGTTGTGGTAATGGTTATAGTGGTAGTTGTAGTAGTTAGGTAATGGTGGTTGTGTTTGTAGTGGTAGTTATAGTAGTTAGGTAATGGTGGTTGTAGTGGTAGTTATGGTAGTTAGGTAATGGTGGTGGTAGTGGTTGTAATGGTAGTTATAGTAGTTAGGTAATGGTGGTTGTAGTGGTAGTTATAGTAGTTAGGTAATGGTGGTGGTAGTGGTTGTAGTGGTAGTTATAGTAGTTAGGTAATGGTGGTTGTGGTAGTCGTTGTAGTGGTAGTTATAGTAGTTAGGTAATAGTGGTTGTAGTGGTAGTTATAGTAGTTAGGTAATAGTGGTTGTAGTGGTAGTTATATTAGTTAGGTAATAGTGGTTGTGGTAGTGGTTGTAGTGGTAGTTATAGTAGTTAGGTAATAGTGGTTGTGGTAGTGGTTATAGTGGTAGTTATAGTAGTTAGGTAATAGTGGTTGTGGTAGTGGTTGTAGTGGTAGTTGCAGTAGTTAGGTAATAGTGGTTGTAGTGGTAGTTATAGTAGTTAGGTAATGGTGGTTGTGGTAGTGGTTGTAGTGGTAGTTATAGTAGTTAGGTAAAGGTGGTAGTGGTTGTAGTGGTTGTTATAGTAGTTAGGTAATGGTGGTTGTGGTAGTGGTTGTAGTGGTAGTTATAGTAGTTAGGTGATGGTGGTTGTGGTTGTAGTGGTAGTTATAGTAGTTAGGTAATAGTGGTTGTGGTAGTGGTTGTAGTGGTAGTTGTAGTAGTTAGGTAATAGTGGTTGTGGTAGTGGTTATAGTAGTTATGTAATAGTGGTTGTCGTGGTAGTTATAGTAGTTAGGTAATAGTGGTTGTGGTAGTGGTTGTAGTGGTAGTTTTAGTAGTTAGGTAATAGTGGTTGTGGTAGTGGTTGTAGTGGTAGTTGTAGTAGTTAGGTAATGGTGGTTGTGGTAGTGGTTGTAGTGGTAGTTGTAGTAGTTAGGTAAGTGGTTGTGGTAGTGGTTGTAGTGGTAGTTATAGTAGTTAGGTAATAGTGGTTGTGGTAGTGGTTGTAGTGGTAGTTGTAGTTAGGTAATAGTGGTTGTAGTGGTAGTTATAGTAGTTAGGTAATGGTGGTTGTGGTAGTGGTTGTAGTGGTAGTTGTAGTAGTTAGGTAATGGTGGTTGTGGTAGTGGTTGTAGTGGTAGTTGTAGTTAGGTAATAGTGGTTGTAGTGGTAGTTATAGTAGTTAGGTAATAGTGGTTGTGGTAGTGGTTGTAGTGGTAGTTGCAGTAGTTAGGTAATAGTAGTTCAAGTGGTAGTTATATTAGTTAGGTAATAGTGGTTGTGGTAGTGGTTGTAGTGGTAGTTGCAGTAGTTAGGTAATAGTGGTTGTAGTGGTAGTTATATTAGTTAGGTAATAGTGGTTGTGGTAGTGGTTGTAGTGGTAGTTATAGTAGTTAGGTAATAGTGGTTATGGTAGTGGTTATAGTGGTAGTTATAGTAGTTAGGTAATAGTGGTTTTGGTAGTGGTTGTAGTGGTAGTTGCAGTAGTTAGGTAATAGTGGTTGTAGTGGTAGTTATAGTAGTTAGGTAATAGTGGTTGTGGTAGTGGTTGTAGTGGTAGTTGTAGTAGTTAGGTAATAGTGGTTGTGGTAGTGGTTATAGTAGTTATGTAATAGTGGTTGTCGTGGTAGTTATAGTAGTTAGGTAATAGTGGTTGTGGTAGTGGTTGTAGTGGTAGTTTTAGTAGTTAGGTAAGTGGTTGTGGTAGTGGTTGTAGTGGTAGTTATAGTAGTTAGGTAATAGTGGTTGTGGTAGTTGTTGTAGTGGTAGTTATAGTAGTTAGGTAATGGTGGTTGTGGTAGTGGTTGTAGTGGTAGTTGTAGTTAGGTAATAGTGGTTGTAGTGGTAGTTATAGTAGTTAGGTAATAGTGGTTGTGGTAGTGGTTGTAGTGGTAGTTGTAGTAGTTAGGTAATAGTGGTTGTGGTATTGGTTATAGTAGTTAGGTAATAGTGGTTGTCGTGGTAGTTATAGTAGTTAGGTAATAATGGTTGTGGTAGTGGTTGTAGTGGTAGTTTTAGTAGTTAGGTAAGTGGTTGTGGTAGTGGTTGAAGTGGTAGTTATAGTAGTTAGGTAATAGTGGTTGTGGTAGTGGTTGTAGTGGTAGTTATAGTAGTTAGGTAATGGTGGTTGTAGTAGTGGTTGCAGTGGTAGTTATAGTAGTTAGGTAATGGTGGTAGTGGTTGCAGTGGTAGTTAAAGTAGTTAGGTGATGGTGGTTGTGGTAGTGGTTGTAGTGGTAGTTATAGTAGTTAGGTAATGGTGGTTGTGGTAGTGGTTGTAGTGGTAGTTGTAGTAGCTAGGTAATGGTGGTTGTGGTAGTGGTTGTAGTGGTAGTTATAGTAGTTAGGTAATGGTGGTTGTGGTAGTGGTTGTAGTGGTAGTTGTAGTAGTTAGGTAATGGTGGTTGTGGTTGTAGTGGTAGTTATAGTAGTTAGGTAATGGTGGTGGTAGTTGTTGTAGTGGTAGTTATAATAGTTAGGTAATAGTGGTTATAGTGGTAGTTTTAGTAGTTAGCTAATAGTGGTTGTGGTAGTGGTAGTTGTAGTAGTTAGGTAATGGTGGTTGTAGTGGTAGTTATAGTAGTTAGGTAATGGTGGTTGTGGTAGTGGTTGTAGTGGTAGTTATAGTAGTTAGGTAAAGGTGGTAGTGGTTGTAGTGGTAGTTATAGTAGTTAGGTGATGGTGGTTGTGGTAGTGGTTGTAGTGGTAGTTGAAGTTAGGTAATAGTGGTTGTAGTGGTAGTTATAGTAGTTAGGTAATAGTGGTTGTGGTAGTGGTTGTAGTGGTAGTTGTAGTAGTTAGGAAATAGTGGTTGTGGTATTGGTTATAGTAGTTAGGTAATAGTGGTTGTCGTGGTAGTTATAGTAGTTAGGTAATAGTGGTTGTGGTAGTGGTTGTAGTGGTAGTTTTAGTAGTTAGGTAAGTGGTTGTGGTAGTGGTTGTAGTGGTAGTTTTATTAGTTAGGTAATAGTGCTTGTGGTAGTGGTTGTAGTGGTAGTTATAGTAGTTAGGTAATGGTGGTTGTGGTAGTGGTTGTAGTGGTAGTTGTAGTTAGGTAATGGTGGTTGTGGTAGTGGTTATAGTAGTTAGGTAATAGTGGTTGTCGTGGTAGTTATAGTAGTTAGGTATTGGTGGTTGTGGTAATGGTTATAGTAGTAGTTATAGTAGTTAGGTAATAGTGGTTGTGGTAGTGATTATAGTAGTTATGTAATAGTGGTTGTCGTGGTAGTTATAGTAGTTAGGTAATAGTAGTTGTGGTAGTGGTTGTAGTGGTAGTTGTAGTAGTTAGGTAATGGTGGTTGTGTTTGTAGTGGTAGTTATAGTAGTTAGGTAATGGTGGTTGTAGTGGTAGTTATAGTAGTTAGGTAATGGTGGTGGTAGTGGTTGTAATGGTAGTTATAGTAGTTAGGTAATGGTGGTTGTGGTAGTGGTTGTAGTGGTAGTTGTAGTAGTTAGGTAATGGTGGTTGTGGTAGTGGTTGTAGTGGTAGTTGTAGTAGTTAGGTAATGGTGGTAGTGGTTGTAGTGGTAGTTGTAGTAGTTAGGTAATGGTGGTTGTGGTAGTGGTTGTAGTGGTAGTTATAGTAGTTAGGTAATAGTGGTTGTGGTAGTGGTTATAGTGGTAGTTATAGTAGTTAGGTAATAGTAGTTGTGGTAGTGGTTGTAGTGGTAGTTGCAGTAGTTAGGTAATAGTGGTTGTAGTGGTAGTTATAGTAGTTAGGTAATGGTGGTTGTGGTAGTGGTTGTAGTGGTAGTTATAGTAGTTATGTAAAGGTGGTAGTGGTTGTAGTGGTAGTTGTAGTAGTTAGGTAATCGTGGTTGTGGTAGTGGTTGTAGTGGTAGTTAGGTAATAGTGGTTGTAGTGCTAGTTATAGTAGTTAGGTAATAGTGGTTGTGGTAGTGGTTGTAGTGGTAGTTGTAGTAGTTAGGTAATAGTGGTTGTGGTATTGGTTATAGTAGTTAGGTAATAGTGGTTGTCGTGGTAGTTATAGTAGTTAGGTAATAGTGGTTGTGGTAGTGGTTGTAGTGGTAGTTTTAGTAGTTAGGTAAGTGGTTGTGGTAGTGGTTGTAGTAGTTAGGTAATAGTGGTTGTGGTAGTGGTTGTAGTGGTAGTTATAGTAGTTAGGTAATGGTGGTTGTGGTAGTGGTTGTAGTGGTAGTTGTAGTTAGGTAATAGTGGTTGTGGTAGTGGTTATAGTAGTTAGGTAATAGTGGTTGTCGTGGTAGTTATAGTAGTTAGGTAATGGTGGTTGTGGTAATGGTTATAGTAGTAGTTATAGTAGTTAGGTAATAGTGGTTGTGGTAGTGGTTATAGTAGTTATGTAATAGTGGTTGTCGTGGTAGTTATAGTAGTTAGGTAATAGTGGTTGTGGTAGTGGTTGTAGTGGTAGTTTTAGTAGTTAGGTAATAGTGGTTGTGGTAGTGGTTGTAGTGGTAGTTATAGTAGTTAGGTAATAGTGGTTGTGGTAGTGGTTGTAGTGGTAGTTATAGTAGTTAGGTAATGGTGGTTGTGGTAGTGGTTGTAGTGGTAGTTGTAGTAGTTAGGTAATGGTGGTTGTGGTAGTGGTTGTAGTGGTAGTTTTAGTAGTTAGGTAAGTGGTTGTGGTAGTGGTTGTGGTGGTAGTTTTATTAGTTAGGTAATAGTGCTTGTGGTAGTGGTTGTAGTGGTAGTTATAGTAGTTAGGTAATGGTGGTTGTGGTAGTGGTTGTAGTGGTAGTTGTAGTTAGGTAATGGTGGTTGTGGTAGTGGTTATAGTAGTTAGGTAATAGTGGTTGTCGTGGTAGTTATAGTAGTTAGGTATTGGTGGTTGTGGTAATGGTTATAGTAGTAGTTATAGTAGTTAGGTAATAGTGGTTGTGGTAGTGATTATAGTAGTTATGTAATAGTGGTTGTCGTGGTAGTTATAGTAGTTAGGTAATAGTAGTTGTGGTAGTGGTTGTAGTGGTAGTTGTAGTAGTTAGGTAATGGTGGTTGTGTTTGTAGTGGTAGTTATAGTAGTTAGGTAATGGTGGTTGTAGTGGTAGTTATAGTAGTTAGGTAATGGTGGTGGTAGTGGTTGTAATGGTAGTTATAGTAGTTAGGTAATGGTGGTTGTGGTAGTGGTTGTAGTGGTAGTTGTAGTAGTTAGGTAATGGTGGTTGTGGTAGTGGTTGTAGTGGTAGTTGTAGTAGTTAGGTAATGGTGGTAGTGGTTGTAGTGGTAGTTGTAGTAGTTAGGTAATGGTGGTTGTGGTAGTGGTTGTAGTGGTAGTTATAGTAGTTAGGTAATAGTGGTTGTGGTAGTGGTTATAGTGGTAGTTATAGTAGTTAGGTAATAGTAGTTGTGGTAGTGGTTGTAGTGGTAGTTGCAGTAGTTAGGTAATAGTGGTTGTAGTGGTAGTTATAGTAGTTAGGTAATGGTGGTTGTGGTAGTGGTTGTAGTGGTAGTTATAGTAGTTAGGTAAAGGTGGTAGTGGTTGTAGTGGTAGTTAGGTAATAGTGGTTGTAGTGCTAGTTATAGTAGTTAGGTAATAGTGGTTGTGGTAGTGGTTGTAGTGGTAGTTGTAGTAGTTAGGTAATAGTGGTTGTGGTATTGGTTATAGTAGTTAGGTAATAGTGGTTGTCGTGGTAGTTATAGTAGTTAGGTAATAGTGGTTGTGGTAGTGGTTGTAGTGGTAGTTTTAGTAGTTAGGTAAGTGGTTGTGGTAGTGGTTGTAGTAGTTAGGTAATAGTGGTTGTGGTAGTGGTTGTAGTGGTAGTTATAGTAGTTAGGTAATGGTGGTTGTGGTAGTGGTTGTAGTGGTAGTTGTAGTTAGGTAATAGTGGTTGTGGTAGTGGTTATAGTAGTTAGGTAATAGTGGTTGTCGTGGTAGTTATAGTAGTTAGGTAATGGTGGTTGTGGTAATGGTTATAGTAGTAGTTATAGTAGTTAGGTAATAGTGGTTGTGGTAGTGGTTATAGTAGTTATGTAATAGTGGTTGTCGTGGTAGTTATAGTAGTTAGGTAATAGTGGTTGTGGTAGTGGTTGTAGTGGTAGTTTTAGTAGTTAGGTAATAGTGGTTGTGGTAGTGGTTGTAGTGGTAGTTATAGTAGTTAGGTAATAGTGGTTGTGGTAGTGGTTGTAGTGGTAGTTATAGTAGTTAGGTAATGGTGGTTGTGGTAGTGGTTGTAGTGGTAGTTGTAGTAGTTAGGTAATGGTGGTTGTGGTAGTGGTTGTAGTGGTAGTTGTAGTTAGGTAATAGTGGTTGTAGTGGTAGTTATAGTAGTTAGGTAATAGTGGTTGTAGTGGTAGTTATAGTAGTTAGGTAATAGTGGTTGTGGTAGTGGTTGTAGTGGTAGTTTTAGTAGTTAGGTAAGTGGTTGTGGTAGTGGTTATAGTAGTTATGTAATAGTGGTTGTCGTGGTAGTTATAGTAGTTAGGTAATAGTGGTTGTGGTAGTGGTTGTAGTGGTAGTTTTAGTAGTTAGGTAAGTGGTTGTGGTAGTGGTTGTAGTGGTAGTTATAGTAGTTAGGTAATAGTGGTTGTGGTAGTGGTTGTAGTGGTAGTTATAGTAGTTAGGTAATGGTGGTTGTGGTAGTGGTTGTAGTGGTAGTTGTAGTTAGGTAATAGTGGTTGTAGTGGTAGTTATAGTAGTTAGGTAATAGTGGTTGTGGTAGTGGTTGTAGTGGTAGTTGTAGTAGTTAGGTAATAGTGGTTGTGGTATTGGTTATAGTAGTTAGGTAATAGTGGTTGTCGTGGTAGTTATAGTAGTTAGGTAATAATGGTTGTGGTAGTGGTTGTAGTGGTAGTTTTAGTAGTTAGGTAAGTGGTTGTGGTAGTGGTTGAAGTGGTAGTCATAGTAGTTAGGTAATAGTGGTTGTGGTAGTGGTTGTAGTGGTAGTTATAGTAGTTAGGTAATGGTGGTTGTAGTAGTGGTTGTAGTGGTAGTTATAGTAGTTAGGTAATGGTGGTAGTGGTTGCAGTGGTAGTTATAGTAGTTAGGTGATGGTGGTTGTGGTAGTGGTTGTAGTGGTAGTTATAGTAGTTAGGTAATGGTGGTTGTGGTAGTGGTTGTAGTGATAGTTGTAGTAGTTAGGTAATGGTGGTTGTGGTAGTGGTTGTAGTGGTAGTTATAGTAGTTAGGTAATGGTGGTTGTGGTAGTGGTTGTAGTGGTAGTTGTAGTAGTTAGGTAATGGTGGTTGTGGTTGTAGTGGTAGTTATAGTAGTTAGGTAATGGTGGTGGTAGTTGTTGTAGTGGTAATTATAATAGTTAGGTAATAGTGGTTATAGTGGAAGTTTTAGTAGTTAGCTAATAGTGGTTGTGGTAGTGGTAGTTGTAGTAGTTAGGTAATGGTGGTTGTAGTGGTAGTTATAGTAGTTAGGTAATGGTGGTTGTGGTAGTGGTTGTAGTGGTAGTTATAGTAGTTAGGTAAAGGTGGTAGTGGTTGTAGTGGTAGTTATAGTAGTTAGGTGATGGTGGTTGTGGTAGTGGTTGTAGTGGTAGTTGTAGTTAGGTAATAGTGGTTGTAGTGGTAGTTATAGTAGTTAGGTAATAGTGGTTGTGGTAGTGGTTGTAGTGGTAGTTGTAGTAGTTAGGAAATAGTGGTTGTGGTATTGGTTATAGTAGTTAGGTAATAGTGGTTGTCGTGGTAGTTATAGTAGTTAGGTAATAGTGGTTGTGGTAGTGGTTGTAGTGGTAGTTTTAGTAGTTAGGTAAGTGGTTGTGGTAGTGGTTGTAGTGTTAGTTTTATTAGTTAGGTAATAGTGCTTGTGGTAGTGGTTGTAGTGGTAGTTATAGTAGTTAGGTAATGGTGGTTGTGGTAGTGGTTGTAGTGGTAGTTGTAGTTAGGTAATGGTGGTTGTGGTAGTGGTTATAGTAGTTAGGTAATAGTGGTTGTCGTGGTAGTTATAGTAGTTAGGTATTGGTGGTTGTGGTAATGGTTATAGTAGTAGTTATAGTAGTTAGGTAATAGTGGTTGTGGTAGTGGTTATAGTAGTTATGTAATAGTGGTTGTCGTGGTAGTTATAGTAGTTAGGTAATAGTAGTTGTGGTAGTGGTTGTAGTGGTAGTTGTAGTAGTTAGGTAATGGTGGTTGTGTTTGTAGTGGTAGTTATAGTAGTTAGGTAATGGTGGTTGTAGTGGTAGTTATAGTAGTTAGGTAATGGTGGTGGTAGTGGTTGTAATGGTAGTTATAGTAGTTAGGTAATGGTGGTGGTAGTGGTTGTAGTGGTAGTTATAGTAGTTAGGTAATGGTGGTTGTGGTAGTGGTTGTAGTGGTAGTTGTAGTAGTTAGGTAATGGTGGTAGTGGTTGTAGTGGTAGTTGTAGTAGTTAGGTAATGGTGGTTGTGGTAGTGGTTGTAGTGGTAGTTATAGTAGTTAGGTAATAGTGGTTGTGGTAGTGGTTATAGTGGTAGTTATAGTAGTTAGGTAATAGTAGTTGTGGTAGTGGTTGTAGTGGTAGTTGCAGTAGTTAGGTAATAGTGGTTGTAGTGGTAGTTATAGTAGTTAGGTAATGGTGGTTGTGGTAGTGGTTGTAGTGGTAGTTATAGTAGTTAGGTAAAGGTGGTAGTGGTTGTAGTGGTAGTTGTAGTAGTTAGGTAATCGTGGTTGTGGTAGTGGTTGTAGTGGTAGTTAGGTAATAGTGGTTGTAGTGCTAGTTATAGTAGTTAGGTAATAGTGGTTGTGGTAGTGGTTGTAGTGTTAGTTGTAGTAGTTAGGTAATAGTGGTTGTGGTATTGGTTATAGTAGTTAGGTAATAGTGGTTGTCGTGGTAGTTATAGTAGTTAGGTAATAGTGGTTGTGGTAGTGGTTGTAGTGGTAGTTTTAGTAGTTAGGTAAGTGGTTGTGGTAGTGGTTGTAGTAGTTAGGTAATAGTGGTTGTGGTAGTGGTTGTAGTGGTAGTTATAGTAGTTAGGTAATGGTGGTTGTGGTAGTGGTTGTAGTGGTAGTTGTAGTTAGGTAATAGTGGTTGTGGTAGTGGTTATAGTAGTTAGGTAATAGTGGTTGTCGTGGTAGTTATAGTAGTTAGGTAATAGTGGTTGTGGTAGTGGTTGTAGTGGTAGTTTTAGTAGTTAGGTAAGTGGTTGTGGTAGTGGTTGTAGTAGTTAGGTAATCGTGGTTGTGGTAGTGGTTGTAGTGGTAGTTAGGTAATAGTGGTTGTAGTGCTAGTTATAGTAGTTAGGTAATAGTGGTTGTGGTAGTGGTTGTAGTGGTAGTTGTAGTAGTTAGGTAATAGTGGTTGTGGTATTGGTTATAGTAGTTAGGTAATAGTGGTTGTCGTGGTAGTTATAGTAGTTAGGTAATAGTGGTTGTGGTAGTGGTTGTAGTGGTAGTTTTAGTAGTTAGGTAAGTGGTTGTGGTAGTGGTTGTAGTAGTTAGGTAATAGTGGTTGTGGTAGTGGTTGTAGTGGTAGTTATAGTAGTTAGGTAATGGTGGTTGTGGTAGTGGTTGTAGTGGTAGTTGTAGTTAGGTAATAGTGGTTGTGGTAGTGGTTATAGTAGTTAGGTAATAGTGGTTGTCGTGGTAGTTATAGTAGTTAGGTAATGGTGGTTGTGGTAATGGTTATAGTAGTAGTTATAGTAGTTAGGTAATAGTGGTTGTGGTAGTGGTTATAGTAGTTATGTAATAGTGGTTGTCGTGGTAGTTATAGTAGTTAGGTAATAGTGGTTGTGGTAGTGGTTGTAGTGGTAGTTTTAGTAGTTAGGTAATAGTGGTTGTGGTAGTGGTTGTAGTGGTAGTTATAGTAGTTAGGTAATAGTGGTTGTGGTAGTGGTTGTAGTGGTAGTTATAGTAGTTAGGTAATGGTGGTTGTGGTAGTGGTTGTAGTGGTAGTTGTAGTAGTTAGGTAATGGTGGTTGTGGTAGTGGTTGTAGTGGTAGTTGTAGTTAGGTAATAGTGGTTGTAGTGGTAGTTATAGTAGTTAGGTAATAGTGGTTGTGGTAGTGGTTGTAGTGGTAGTTTTAGTAGTTAGGTAAGTGGTTGTGGTAGTGGTTATAGTAGTTATGTAATAATGGTTGTCGTGGTAGTTATAGTAGTTAGGTAATAGTAGTTGTGGTAGTGGTTGTAGTGGTAGTTGTAGTAGTTAGGTAATGGTGGTTGTGTTTGTAGTGGTAGTTATAGTAGTTAGGTAATGGTGGTTGTAGTGGTAGTTATAGTAGTTAGGTAATGGTGGTGGTAGTGGTTGTAATGGTAGTTATAGTAGTTGGGTAATGGTGGTTGTAGTGGTAGTTATAGTAGTTAGGTAATGGTGGTGGTAGTGGTTGTAGTGGTAGTTATAGTAGTTAGGTAATGGTGGTTGTGGTAGTGGTTGTAGTGGTAGTTATAGTAGTTAGGTAATAGTGGTTGTGGTAGTGGTTATAGTGGTAGTTTTAGTAGTAAGGTAAGTGGTTGTGGTAGTGGTTGTAGTGGTAGTTATAGTAGTTAGGTAATAGTGGTTGTGGTAGTGGTTGTAGTGGTAGTTTTAGTAGTAAGGTAAGTGGTTGTGGTAGTGGTTGTAGTGGTAGTTATAGTAGTTAGGTAATAGTGGTTGTGGTAGTGGTTGTAGTGGTAGTTATAGTAGTTAGGTAATGGTGGTTGTGGTAGTGGTTGTAGTGGTAGTTGTAGTAGTTAGGTAATGGTGGTTGTGGTAGTGGTTGTAGTGGTAGTTGTAGTTAGGTAATAGTGGTTGTAGTGGTAGTTATAGTAGTTAGGTAATAGTGGTTGTGGTAGTGGTTGTAGTGGTAGTTGTAGTAGTTAGGTAATAGTGGTTGTGGTATTGGTTATAGTAGTTAGGTAATAGTGGTTGTCGTGGTAGTTATAGTAGTTAGGTAATAGTGGTTGTGGTAGTGGTTGTAGTGGTAGTTGTAGTTAGGTAATGGTGGTTGTGGTAGTGGTTATAGTAGTTAGGTAATAATGGTTGTCGTGGTAGTTATAGTAGTTAGGTAATGGTGGTTGTGGTAATGGTTATAGTAGTAGTTATAGTAGTTAGGTAATAGTGGTTGTGGTAATGGTTATAGTAGTTATGTAATAGTGGTTGTCGTGGTAGTTATAGTAGTTAGGTAATAGTGGTTGTGGTAGTGGTTGTAGTGGTAGTTGTAGTAGTTAGGTAATGGTGGTTGTGTTTGTAGTGGTAGTTATAGTAGTTAGGTAATGGTGGTTGTAGTGGTAGTTATAGTAGTTAGGTAATGGTGGTTGTAGTGGTAGTTATAGTAGTTAGGTAATGGTGGTGGTAGTGGTTGTAATGGTAGTTATAGTAGTTAGGTAATGGTGGTTGTAGTGGTAGTTATAGTAGTTAGGTAATGGTTGTGGTAGTGGTTGTAGTTGTAGTAGTTAGGTAATGGTGGTAGTGGTTGTAGTGGTAGTTGTAGTAGTTAGGTGTAGTGGTGATACGCGCTGACAGTGGGGATCGTGGGGCAGCGCGTGGTGATTGGCTGTGTGCCAGTGACGCGCGCTGACGGTGAGGGATCACAGGGCAGCGCGGGGTCATGGGTTATGTGGTGGTGATTGGCTGTGTGTTGGTGACGCGCGCTGACAGGGAGTGATCGTGTGGCAGCGCGGGGCGATTGGTTGTGTAGTGGTAACACGCGCTGGGAAAACGGATCGTAGGAACAGCGCGCCGTGATTGGTCGACTGGTGGGTGCTCACATCGCGGTCCGCAAGAGGGCTATATAAGGCGGTGCGCGCGGGCGCTCGGGGAGTTGGTGACCAGCGAAGACTGAAGACGGCGGAGGAAGAGATAGGGCCCTGCGGCACCTAGTCCCGCTGTCCTTGTAAGGACCGGGGCTCTGTGTGACCCAGAGGCGGGACCCTGGGACCCGGGGCCGAACGTCCGTGTGAGGGCCGGCTCTCGGGACCCAGAGGTTGTGACCCACGCCCAAGCTGGGGTGGGTCTGTAGGCTCCACGGACGTTACGGGGCTGGAGTGTAGTGTGAGCAGAGGTGGGACAAAGTCATTGTTATGCAAGTCCAAGTCGAGTCTGAAGTCATCAAATTCATGACTCGAGTCTGACTCGAGTCCAAGTCACATGACTCGAGTCCACACCTCAGAGGTGGGACAAAGTCATTGTTATGCAAGTCCAAGTCGAGTCTGAAGTCATCAAATTCATGACTCGAGTCTGACTCGAGTCCAAGTCACATGACTCGAGTCCACACCTCTGAGTGTGAGCATGCAGTGTGAGCATGCAGCGTGAGCCATAGTCACTACACGTGTCAGTGGAGTGTGTGTAGTGTGAGGAATAGTGACCACACGTGTCAAGTGAAGTGTGTGTAGTGTGAAGAATAGTGACCACACGTTGTATCGAGACAAGTCAAGGTTTAATAAAAAGTGTGCTACCCGTCAAGAGGTTTCCTGCCGTCATTGTGATACTTCACCTGTATAAAAGACACTTGGGAGCCAGAAATCTTTCTGATTGAGAGGGGGTCAAATACTTATTTCCCTCATTAAAATGCAAATCAATTTATAAAACTTTTGACTTGCGTTTTTCTACATTTTTGTTCTTGTCTCTCACAGAATAACAATTCATATTGTGATGGCATCACGTGGTAATGCTCCACCTCATGTTTTAAATCTATTACACAGTGAACAATGAACTGAAGCCGGACTTCAAAACATTCAATCGCAAATCAAATCCCAAATCTGTCACAAAAATCACAATTTGACATTTCCCCCAAATGCTACTGGGGGGAGGGAGGGAGGGGAGGGGAGGGGAGGGAGGGGAGGGAGGAGGGGAGGAGGGGAGGGAGGAGGAGGGGAGGGAGGAGGGGAGGGATGGAGGAGGAGGGGAGGGAGGAGGGGAGGGAGGAGGAGGGGAGGGGGGAGGAGGAGGGGAGGAGAGGAGGGAGGAGGAGGGGAGGGAGGGAGGAGGAGGGGAGGGAGGGAGGAGGAGGGGAGGGAGGAGGAGGGGAGGGGGGAGGAGGAGGGGAGGAGAGGAGGGAGGAGGAGGGGAGGGAGGAGGAGGGGAGGGAGGGGAGGAGAGGAGGGAGGAGGGGAGGGAGGAGGAGGGGAGGGAGGAGGAGGGGAGGGATCACGAGGCCCCTCTCGGTCCCCCTCCACCGGAGCTCTCCGTCGTGCCGCTGCATCGCCAATGCCGACAAGCGAAGGCGGATCACAACCTGTGCCGGCTGGAAGACCTACCAGAGGTGGCCTTCGCAAATGTCAAGAGGAAGGTGCTCTACTCCTACATGGTCCGGTTTCACCAACAGGACACCCTGAGGAGCCATAAGGACCATGCCTGGAGGAAAGCCCTGCCCTGCATCTCTCCGGAGAGGCCTCTCTGGAGGCAACTCTACTCCAGCCCGACGTACAACCGCATCGGCGACCTCAGCTGGAGCATCGCCCACGGCACCGTCACCACCAACGCCTCCCTGGCGCGCTTCACCGACACGCCCCCGGAGTGCCGGTTCTGCGGTAAAGTGGAGACGGTGGCGCACCGATACGTGGAGTGCAAGAGCCTGGACTCGCTGTTCAAGGTCCTGAGAAACATCCTCCTAAAGTTCAGCCTCCACTTCTCCCCGACGGTCCTCATTTTTGGATACCAAAAGGGCGACGGACCCCAACATCTTCAGGGGCTGGTCAACGTGCTCGTCGGCTACGCCAAGCTCGCCATGCACAGGGCGAGGAAGGTGGCCCTGGAGGGGAAACGTCCGGCCAGCAGCCTGGGCATCTTCCGCGCTCTGGTCGGAGCCAGGGTGTGGCTGGAGTTCCGCCATGCGCGGCTGACCCACGCCGTGCCGGCCTTCAAGGAGCAGTGGGCGATGGAGGAGGCCGTGTGCTCCGTGGCAGATGACGGGGAGCTCTGCATGCTGTTATGAGCTACCCGTCGGAGGCCGTCGGACTGCGAGGTGGGCGGCGTACATAACGAGAGAGTGAGCGAGAGAATGAGCGAGAGAGAGAGCGAGTGAGAGAGAGCGAGAGAGAGAGCGAGCGAGCGAGGGCTACATAAAGCCCCGTTTAAAAAAAAAAATTACGAAATGATGAACGAAACAAAGTGCCGAATACACCGAGCATCTTCTTGTTTCCACTGATCGTAAAAAAAGGGAGGGAGGAGGAGGGGAGGGAGGGAGGAGGAGGAGGGGAGGGAGGAGGAGGGGAGGGGAGGGAGGAGGAGGGGAGGGAGGGAGGGAGGAGGGGAGGGAGGGGAGGGGGGGTCACAAGACATCTAGAACACCGCCCGTGCAAGGAGCGTGCGGCGCTGTTCACCGCGGCCCCTGAGCCCGCGCGGTCCAAGTCCAGAGCTGTTCACCGCGGCCCCTCCACCTGCCGCTGGGAAGACGCGGCTCGCCTGAGGCCTGCCGCAGGCTGCGGCGGCGGCTTCGCGCGCTTTGGGCTCCTCTTCAACCTCCTCCTCCTCAACCTCCTCCTCCTCAACCTCCGACTTCTTCCTCCTCCTCCTCGTCGTCCCTGTGGAGGGAGACGCGCGGAGGGAGACGCGCGGAGGGAGACGCGGCCAACTCGGCTGACATCTCGCCCGGTGAGTTCCGTGCGTCGGGGAGCGGAGGTGGAGGAGGTGGTGGTGAGGGTTGTGGTGGTGGTGGTGATGGTTGTGGTGGTGGTGAGGGTGGTAATGGTGAGGGTTGTGGTGGTGAGGGTTGTGATGGTGGTGAGGTTTGTGGTGGTGAGGGTGGTGGTGGTGGTGAGGGTTGTGGTGGTGGTGGTGGTGAGGGTGGTGGTGGTGGTGAGGGTTGTGGTGGTGGTGGTGATGGTGAGGGTGGTGGTGGTGAGGGTGGTGGTGGTGAGGGTGGTGATGATGGTGGTGAGGGTGGTAATGGTGGTGAGGTTTGTGGTGGTGGTGGTGAGGGTGGTGGTGGTGATGGTGGTGGTTGTGGTGGTGATGGTGGTGGTGGTGAGGGTGGTGGTGGTGAGGCTTGTGGTGGTGGTGATGGTGAGGGTGGTGGTGGTGGTGAGGGTTGTGGTGGTGATGGTGAGGGTGGTGGTGGTAAGGGTGGTGGTGGTGGTGAGGGTGGTGGTGGTGAGGGTTGTGGTGGTGGTGAGGGTTGTGGTGATGGTGGTGGTGAGGGTGGTGGTGGTGGTGAGGGTTGTGGTGGTGGTGGTGGTGGTGGTGATGGTGAGGGTTGTGGTGGTGGTGGTGGTGGTGATGGTGAGGGTGGTGGTGGTGAGGGTGGTGGTGGTGAGGGTTGTGGTGGTGGTGAGGGTTGTGGTGGTGAGGGTTGTGGTGGTGGTGGTGAGGGTTGTGGTGGTGGTGGTGAGGGTGGTGGTGGTGAGGGAGGTGGTGGTGAGGGTTGTGGTGGTGGTGAGGGTTGTGGTTGTGGTGGTGATGGTGGTGAGGGTTGTGGTGGTGGTGAGGGTGGTAATGGTGAGGGTTGTGGTGGTGAGGGTTGTGATGGTGGTGAGGTTTGTGGTGGTGATGGTGGTGGTTGTGGTGGTGATGGTGGTGGTGGTGGTGAGGGTTGTGGTGGTGGTGGTGGTGAGGGTGGTGGTGGTGGTGAGGGTTGTGGTGGTGGTGGTGATGGTGAGGGTGGTGGTGGTGAGGGTGGTGATGATGGTGGTGAGGGTGGTAATGGTGGTGAGGTTTGTGGTGGTGGTGGTGAGGGTGGTGGTGGTGGTGGTTGTGGTTGTGGTGGTGAGGGTGGTGGTGGTGGTGAGGGTTGTGGTGGTGGTGGTGGTGGTGAGGGTGGTGGTGGTGGTGAGGGTTGTGGTGGTGGTGATGGTGAGGGTGGTGGTGGTGAGGGTGGTGGTGGTGAGGGTGGTGGTGGTGAGGGTGGTGGTGGTGAGGCTTGTGGTGGTGGTGATGGTGAGGGTGGTGGTGGTGGTGGTGAGGGTTGTGGTGGTGATGGTGAGGGTGGTGGTGGTGAGGGTGGTGGTGGTGAGGGTGGTGGTGGTGAGGGTTGTGGTGGTGGTGAGGGTTGTGGTGGTGGTGGTGGTGAGGGTGGTGGTGGTGGTGAGGGTTGTGGTGGTGGTGGTGGTGGTGATGGTGAGGGTTGTGGTGGTGGTGGTGGTGGTGATGGTGAGGGTGGTGGTGGTGAGGGTGGTGGTGGTGAGGGTTGTGGTGGTGGTGAGGGTTGTGGTGGTGAGGGTTGTGGTGGTGGTGGTGAGGGTTGTGGTGGTGGTGGTGAGGGTGGTGGTGGTGAGGGAGGTGGTGGTGAGGGTTGTGGTGGTGGTGGTGAGGGTTGTGGTTGTGGTGGTGATGGTGGTGAGGGTTGTGGTGGTGGTGAGGGTGGTTGTGATGGTGGTGAGGGTGGTGGTGGTGAGGGTGGTGAGGGTGATGGTGATGGTTGTGGTGGTGGTGATGGTTGTGGTGATGGTTGTGGTGGTGATGATGGTGGTGGTGAGGGTGGTGGTGGTGGTGAGGGTGATGGTGGTGATGGTTGTGGTGGTAGTGGTGGTTGTGGTGAGGGTTGTGGTGGTGATGATGGTTGTGGTGATGGTTGTGGTGGTGATGGTGGTGAGGGTTGTGGTGGTGATGGTGGTGGTGAGGGTTGTGGTGGTGAGGGTGGTGGTGGTGGTGGTAGTGAGGGTGGTGATGAGGGTGGTGGTGGTGGTGGTGAGGGTTGTGGTGTGCCGTGCCGGCCTTCATAGCTGCTGCTACTCGCTAACAGCACTTGCCCCAACAGCCTGTCACAGGCTACACGGGGGATCTTTGTCTTTGTGAGTGTGTCATAGCTGCTGCTACTCGCTAACAGCACTTGCCCCAACAGCCTGCTGAGCCCAGAGCGGCTGTGGGTGTTTGTCTACCGTGCGTGTGTGTAATGAAAGGTGAACGGTGACGCGATGTAGAAGCGTGAGGGTCACCACCCTCCTCCTCCCCCACCTGAGTTGGACTCCCGCGTCTCGCGTCTTGACGGGCGGCGATGCTCACGACGTCTCGCGGATCGTAAGCGAGCAAAGTGGGGGGATTGTTGGAGCATCGGCAACGGAGGAAGGGGGGCGGAGGGGCGGGGAGGAGAGAGACGTCCCCTCGTGCGCCGTGCCGCCTCTCTGGGACCAGCGCAGAGACGGGGGGAGAACCTACAGGCAAGTGCTGAACCATTAATCGATTTGAAATCGATCAAAATCGATTTGAAATCGATTAATCGCAATGTGATGAAGCAATAGGAGGCTGCGATATTTTGCGGGGTTGCAAAGTCCGATTGCTTTGTTGTTGGAATTGTTTTATTTTTTGTATTATAACTGTATTTATTTGACTTAACGATTGTCCTATGTTTGATTGTTCCATTTCAATTAAAACACTTTCAGAAATACATGTTGGAAGCAATTCATACATTTGAAGTTCTTCACCTTGCATTAGAATATATAGGGCAGTTCATATGTTGATGTGGTAATGCTCCATCGCGTGTTCTAAATCTATTACAGAATGAATATTGAACTGATGCTTGACTTCAAAAAATTTAATCGCAAATCAAATCGCAATATCTGTCAAAAAAAATCGCAATTGGATATTTTCCCCAAATCGTTTAGCCCTAATGAGAGAGACACAGAGAGACACAGAGAGAGGGAGACACAGAGAGACACAGAGAGACACAGAGAGAGACACAGTGAGTGAGAGACAGAGAGAGACACAGTGAGTGAGAGACACAGAGAGACAGAGAGAGGGAGACACAGAGAGACAGAGAGAGACACAGAGAGAGAGATAATGAGAGAGACACACAGAGAGAGACACAGAGAGTGAGAGACACACAGAGAGACACAGACAGAGAGAGATTGTTATTTTGTTATTAATTTCACTTTGAACACCGTCACCTAAACGCGTTATCTGTTTACAGAAGGCGGTACGGAGGCCGCGTGGCGATGAGCGAGTCGATATCCGCGTGGTGAGTCGCAGAGCCCCTGACACGGCCACTCGCTCAGCTCCTGACGTACTCACCACGATCCACTGCGCGAGTTTAAGGGGCGACAGCAGCAGCAGTAGCAGGAGATGTTTCATCTCTCTCTCATCTCCCCCCCCCCATCTCCCCCCTATCCTCTCACCTCTCTCTCCCCCCTCTCTCTCCGCCATCTCCCTCCCTCCCCCCACTCTCCCCCACTCTCTCTTTACTCTCCCCCCACTCCCCCCCCCACTCTCTCTCCCCCCTCTCTCTCCGCCATCTCCCTCCCTCCCCGCGTATCTCCGCTGCCGAGTCAACGTCAAGAGGGGGCCCAGCGCGCTCCCCCGGCCTCCTCCTCCTCGCCGCTCGGAGACGTCCATGCGGCGCCGCCGCTGATGTCGCGCCTCTCCTCCTCGAGGCGAGTGAAGTGTTGCCACTGCTGATGGCCGCCGGGTTGCTGCCACTCCGTGTTGTAGATGGGGGGGGGGGGTGTTTGTGTGTGTGGAGTGTCGTACGCAGCACCAGCAGCACCACCACCAGCACCACCAGCAGCACCACCACCAGCAGCACCACCACCAGCACCAGCAGCAGCACCAGCAGCACCACCACCAGCACCAGCACCACCAGCACCACCACCAGCACCACCACCACCACCAGCAGCACCACCACCAGCACCACCACCAGCACCACCACCAGCACCACCACCAGCACCACCACCAGCCAGCACCAGGACCACCAACAACAACAACCGCCATTCGCGGTGACGTCACCACGAGGCTTGTGCCAGGCCACGTGAAGTGTAGACCGCCCGCCGGCAGGAGGTCACGGGGCAGACCCAGGTGCCACGGGTCGACTGACTGAGATGACTGGCTGATGCACCACCTGTGCCCCCTACTGTGCCAACTTGCTGTGCTTTAGCCACCCGGCGCTCCGCTCGTTGTTGTGAGCGTCGCTCCTCCACCCTCTGTTGTTGTTGGAGGGCGACTGCCTCCAACTGCCCTGTAGCGTCCTTCACGAGCCTCCTCCACAGAGGCCGATCTTGACACCGCTGGTACCAGTCATCGGCAAGTCAACTCAGCTCCACATCCTCCTGTACCACATCACTCCATCTCTTCTCTAGCCCGTGACGCGCCTGTTTAGCGCCCTCTATCCGGCCGAATAAAAGCGATTTAGGCATGCGGTGGCAGGGTTTGCGGGCTACATGACCCAGCCAACGCAGCCTTGCCTGCCAGAGGAGCTCACCAATGGGACTTTGCCCAGATCTTTCAAGGATTTGTGAGCTCCTCACACAATCCAGCCTGGTTAAACCCAGGATGGATCGTAAGCAGGCCAGCATAAATGTTTCCAACCGGCGAAGATGCTCCATTAGGAGGGTCCACATTTCGCAAGCGTAGAGAAGGGAGGGAATGACCGTGGCCGAGAAGACCTGAAGCTTCGTGCGGAGCAACAGACCAGGTAGCTTCCACACAGCGTTACGCAACCGATGAAAAGATATTGCCGCTTGACTGATTCGGAGTGAGACCTCTGCTGTTAAACCGGAGCCGGTCATGAGCACACTGCCCAGGTATGGGAAATTCTCCACTCTCTCCACAACTGCCCCATCACCGATTGGGAGTTGTGGGGGTGGAGTGTCCGATGGTACAAAATACCCAGGCAGGTGCTTAGTTTTGGTGGGGCTGATGGTAAGGCCCCACCTCTTAGTGGCACGCTCCAGTCTCAGCAGCAACGTCTCCAACTCCTCTTCTGAATGAGCAACTATTACCGCGCCTGCCATTCTTCCACTCCGGTGGTGGCTGTACACCCAGGACCCAATTCAAACCCTTAGTAGCATGGTCTCAGCTAGCTGATAAAAGTTGCAAGCTAGAATTTCATCGTCGCTTGCGGCTGGGGTTGGCATCGTCCCCCACTCCTCCTGATGTCGAAGGGAAATGGGCGAGGTTTAGGACTGTGGCTCATGCAGCTGCAATGGCTGCTTTGGGTACATGGTCCAGACCTCCCCAGAGACCCTGGCTGACAGAGGAGGTGTTCAAGCTGGCTGAGAAAAAGTGACAGACCCACTCATCGGCTACAACATCCCACGTCGGAGAATGAGGAGGCTTACCACAGCCTTCGGTCGGAGGTTCGGAGAGCCATGAGGCGCTGCAAGAATGGGTGGTGGTCACGGTTTGCTGAGGAGATGGAGTCTGCCTCAATGGCCCGCGATCACAAATCGCTCTTTAATTCCATAAAAAAATGGAACCTGCAGCGCCACATCTATTACCATCATTAGGGGAAAGAACGGTGATCCAATCTCCGACCCCCAGGAATAGGTTCGCAGATTTGCCGAGCATTTCTGTGAGGTCCTGGGGAGGGAAAATCCCTCAGCCTAGAAAACAAAGTGGCAAAAAGTTGGGATGACCCTGCCGAGGCTGCGGTGCCTCAAATATTGGAAGAAGAAGTCATCCCCTGTGAGTGGCTGGCTGAGGTGCCATCTGTTGAGGAAGTACTGAAGGTGATACATATAAACTGTATATTATGTGTGTATATCAACTGTGCTGGTGGTGGTGCTGGTGGTGGTGATGGTGGTGGTGGTGCTGCTGCTGGTGGTGCTGTTGGTGGTGCTGGTGCAGGTGGTGGTAGTGCTGTTGGTGCTGCTGGTGCAGGTAGTGCTGGTGGTTGTGCTGGTGCTGCTGCTGGTGGTGGTGGTGGTGGTGTTGCCCTGGTCAAGGCCTATGATACCATCAGTAGGCCTGGGCTCTCGGTTCTTCTTCGTGCTTTCGGAGTCCCTGACCCTCTGCTCACGATCATTAAGGACCTTCATGATGGTTAACGAGCCCGGGTAAAACTACGTGGCCGGGAGTCAGAGCCATTCCCTGTGTAATGCGAGCGTATGTGGGGTTTCGCCGCCCCAGCCCCTAAGCCAATCAGGCGCCACGAAGCATCGGGGCCAGGGAGGGGTATTATCTGGAAGGTTCCTCGGGGGTGTGGCAAAGGGCGGAGTCTGGGTGACGTGGAAAGGGGATATGGGGGGGGAGCCGGAAGGGGCTCGGGGTCAGTTGGTGAGGGCTGGAAGCTGGGCCACGTCAGGAGTCTCCGCGAGCCATCGGCCACGTGGCGACGTGGAGACGGCTCCCGGCGCGCCGCCTGCCAACGTGCAGCGGAGTGAGCGGGAGAGCGGAACGCGAGCTGTCCGTGACGAAGAAATAAAGAGACGGAGACACAGTCGCTTGTCGTCGACCTGTTTTATTACACCTGTACACCTTGGGGTGCGACAGGGATGTCCTCTGGCTCCCACATTATTTAACATCTATTTTGGCCCCGTAGTTCGTGAAGCCTTCAATAGCTGTACCGGGAGAATTTCCATTTGGTACGGATATAATGGGAGGTTGATCGATGCCCGAGTGCGGTCAAGGGATGGCTCCCTATTGGTCAACCATGTTGCGTATGCCGATGATTCGGTAATAGTTGCTCATTCAGAAGAGGAGTTGGAGACGTTGCTGCTGAGACTGGAGCGTGCCACTAAGAGGTGGGGCCTTACCATCAGCCCCACCAAAACTAAGCACCTGCCTGGGTATTTTGTACCATCGGACACTCCACCCCCACAACTCCCAATCGGTGATGGGGCAGTTGTGGAGAGAGTGGAGAATTTCCCATACCTGGGCAGTGTGCTCATGACCGGCTCCGGTTTAACAGCAGAGGTCTCACTCCGAATCAGTCAAGCGGCAATATCTTTTCATCGGTTGCGTAACGCTGTGTGGAAGCTACCTGGTCTGTTGCTCCGCACGAAGCTTCAGGTCTTCTCGGCCACGGTCATTCCCTCCCTTCTCTACGCTTGCGAAATGTGGACCCTCCTAATGGAGCATCTTCGCCGGTTGGAAACATTTATGCTGGCCTGCTTACGATCCATCCTGGGTTTAACCAGGCTGGATTGTGTGAGGAGCTCACAAATCCTTGAAAGATCTGGGCAAAGTCCCATTGGTGAGCTCCTCTGGCAGGCAAGGCTGCGTTGGCTGGGTCATGTAGCCCGCAAACCCTGCCACCGCATGCCTAAATCGCTTTTATTCGGCCGGATAGAGGGCGCTAAACAGGCGCGTCACGGGCTAGAGAAGAGATGGAGTGATGTGGTACAGGAGGATGTGGAGCTGAGTTGACTTGCCGATGACTGGTACCAGCGGTGTCAAGATCGGCCTCTGTGGAGGAGGCTCGTGAAGGACGCTACAGGGCAGTTGGAGGCAGTCGCCCTCCAACAACAACAGAGGGTGGAGGAGCGACGCTCACAACAACGAGCGGAGCGCCGGGTGGCTAAAGCACAGCAAGTTGGCACAGTAGGGGGCACAGGTGGTGCATCAGCCAGTCATCTCAGTCAGTCGACCCGTGGCACCTGGGTCTGCCCCGTGACCTCCTGCCGGCGGGCGGTCTACACTTCACGTGGCCTGGCACAAGCCTCGTGGTGACGTCACCGCGAATGGCGGTTGTTGTTGTTGGTGGTCCTGGTGCTGGCTGGTGGTGGTGCTGGTGGTGGTGCTGGTGGTGGTGCTGGTGGTGGTGCTGGTGGTGGTGCTGCTGGTGGTGGTGGTGGTGCTGGTGGTGGTGCTGGTGGTGCTGGTGCTGGTGGTGGTGCTGCTGGTGTTGCTGCTGGTGCTGGTGGTGGTGCTGCTGGTGGTGGTGCTGCTGGTGGTGCTGGTGGTGGTGCTGCTGGTGCTGCGTACGACACTCCACACACACAAACACCCCCCCCCCCCATCTACAACACGGAGTGGCAGCAACCCGGCGGCCATCAGCAGTGGCAACACTTCACTCGCCTCGAGGAGGAGAGGCGCGACATCAGCGGCGGCGCCGCATGGACGTCTCCGAGCGGCGAGGAGGAGGAGGCCGGGGGAGCGCGCTGGGCCCCCTCTTGACGTTGACTCGGCAGCGGAGATACGCGGGGAGGGAGGGAGATGGCGGAGAGAGAGGGGGGAGAGAGAGTGGGGGGGGGAGTGGGGGGAGAGTAAAGAGAGAGTGGGGGAGAGTGGGGGGAGGGAGGGAGATGGCGGAGAGAGAGGGGGGAGAGAGAGGTGAGAGGATAGGGGGGAGATGGGGGGGGGAGATGAGAGAGAGATGAAACATCTCCTGCTACTGCTGCTGCTGTCGCCCCTTAAACTCGCGCAGTGGATCGTGGTGAGTACGTCAGGAGCTGAGCGAGTGGCCGTGTCAGGGGCTCTGCGACTCACCACGCGGATATCGACTCGCTCATCGCCACGCGGCCTCCGTACCGCCTTCTGTAAACAGATAACGCGTTTAGGTGACGGTGTTCAAAGTGAAATTAATAACAAAATAACAATCTCTCTCTGTCTGTGTCTCTCTGTGTGTCTCTCACTCTCTGTGTCTCTCTCTGTGTGTCTCTCTCATTATCTCTCTCTCTGTGTCTCTCTCTGTCTCTCTGTGTCTCCCTCTCTCTGTCTCTCTGTGTCTCTCACTCACTGTGTCTCTCTGTGTCTCTCACTCACTGTGTCTCTCTCTGTGTCTCTCTGTGTCTCTCTGTGTCTCCCTCTCTCTGTGTCTCTCTGTGTCTCTCTCATTAGGGCTAAACGATTTGGGGAAAATATCCAATTGCGATTTTTTTTGACAGATATTGCGATTTGATTTGCGATTAAATTTTTTGAAGTCAAGCATCAGTTCAATATTCATTCTGTAATAGATTTAGAACACGCGATGGAGCATTACCACATCAACATATGAACTGCCCTATATATTCTAATGCAAGGTGAAGAACTTCAAATGTATGAATTGCTTCCAACATGTATTTCTGAAAGTGTTTTAATTGAAATGGAACAATCAAACATAGGACAATCGTTAAGTCAAATAAATACAGTTATAATACAAAAAATAAAACAATTCCAACAACAAAGCAATCGGACTTTGCAACCCCGCAAAATATCGCAGCCTCCTATTGCTTCATCACATTGCGATTAATCGATTTCAAATCGATTTTGATCGATTTCAAATCGATTAATGGTTCAGCACTTGCCTGTAGGTTCTCCCCCCGTCTCTGCGCTGGTCCCAGAGAGGCGGCACGGCGCACGAGGGGACGTCTCTCTCCTCCCCGCCCCTCCGCCCCCCTTCCTCCGTTGCCGATGCTCCAACAATCCCCCCACTTTGCTCGCTTACGATCCGCGAGACGTCGTGAGCATCGCCGCCCGTCAAGACGCGAGACGCGGGAGTCCAACTCAGGTGGGGGAGGAGGAGGGTGGTGACCCTCACGCTTCTACATCGCGTCACCGTTCACCTTTCATTACACACACGCACGGTAGACAAACACCCACAGCCGCTCTGGGCTCAGCAGGCTGTTGGGGCAAGTGCTGTTAGCGAGTAGCAGCAGCTATGACACACTCACAAAGACAAAGATCCCCCGTGTAGCCTGTGACAGGCTGTTGGGGCAAGTGCTGTTAGCGAGTAGCAGCAGCTATGAAGGCCGGCACGGCACACCACAACCCTCACCACCACCACCACCACCCTCATCACCACCCTCACTACCACCACCACCACCACCCTCACCACCACAACCCTCACCACCACCATCACCACCACAACCCTCACCACCATCACCACCACAACCATCACCACAACCATCATCACCACCACAACCCTCACCACAACCACCACTACCACCACAACCATCACCACCATCACCCTCACCACCACCACCACCCTCACCACCACCATCATCACCACCACAACCATCACCACAACCATCACCACCACCACAACCATCACCATCACCCTCACCACCCTCACCACCACCACCCTCACCACCATCACAACCACCCTCACCACCACCACAACCCTCACCACCATCACCACCACAACCACAACCCTCACCACCACCACCACAACCCTCACCACCACCTCCCTCACCACCACCACCCTCACCACCACCACCACAACCCTCACCACCACCACCACAACCCTCACCACCACAACCCTCACCACCACCACAACCCTCACCACCACCACCCTCACCACCACCACCCTCACCATCACCACCACCACCACCACCACAACCCTCACCATCACCACCACCACCACCACCACAACCCTCACCACCACCACCACCCTCACCACCACCACCACCACAACCCTCACCACCACCACAACCCTCACCACCACCACCCTCACCACCACCACCCTCACCACCACCACCCTCACCATCACCACCACAACCCTCACCACCACCACCACCACCCTCACCATCACCACCACCACAAGCCTCACCACCACCACCCTCACCACCACCACCCTCACCACCACCACCCTCACCACCACCACCCTCACCATCACCACCACCACAACCCTCACCACCACCACCACCCTCACCACCACCACCACCACCACAACCCTCACCACCACCACCATCACCACCACAACCCTCACCACCACACCACCACACCACAACCACCACAAACCTCACCACCACACCCTCACCACCACCCCCACCACACCACCCTCACCATCACCACCACACCCTCACCACCACCACCACCCTCACCACCACCTCACCACCACAACCCTCACCACCACCACCACCCTCACCACCACAACCACCACCACCACCACCACAACCCTCACCACCACCACAACCCTCACCACCACAACCCTCACCATCACCACCCTCACCACCACCACAACCCTCACCACCATCACCACCACCACCACAACCCTCACCACCACCACCACAACCCTCACCACCACCTCCCTCACCACCACCACCCTCACCACCACCACCACAACCCTCACCACCACCACCACAACCCTCACCACCACAACCCTCACCACCACCACAACCCTCACCACCACCACCCTCACCACCACCACCCTCACCATCACCACCACCACCACCACCACAACCCTCACCATCACCACCACCACCACCACCACCAACCCTCACCACCACCACCACCCTCACCACCACCACCACCACAACCCTCACCACCACCACAACCCTCACCACCACCACCCTCACCACCACCACCCTCACCACCACCACCCTCACCATCACCACCACAACCCTCACCACCACCACCACCACCCTCACCATCACCACCACCACAAGCCTCACCACCACCACCCTCACCACCACCACCCTCACCACCACCACCCTCACCACCACCACCACCACCACCCTCACCACCACCACCACCACCACAACCCTCACCACCACCACCACCCTCACCACCACAACCACAACCACCACCACCACCACCCTCACCACCACCACCCTCACCACCACCACCCTCACCATCACCACCACCACCACAACCCTCACCACCACCACCACCCTCACCACCACCACCACCACAACCCTCACCACCACCACCACCCTCACCACCACAAACCTCACCACCATCACAACCCTCACCACCACAACCCTCACCATTACCACCCTCACCACCACCACAACCCTCACCACCATCACCACCACAACCACAACCCTCACCACCACAACCCTCACCACCACCTCCCTCACCACCACCACCCTCACCACCACCACCACAACCCTCACCACCACCACCACAACCCTCACCACCACAACCCTCACCACCACCACAACCCTCACCACCACCACCCTCACCACCACCACCCTCACCATCACCACCACCACCACCACCACAACCCTCACCATCACCACCACCACCACCACCACCACAACCCTCACCACCACCACCACCCTCACCACCACCACCACCACAACCCTCACCACCACCACAACCCTCACCACCACCACCCTCACCACCACCACCACCCTTACCACCCACCACCCTCACCATCACCACCACAACCCTCACCACCACCACCACCCTCACCATCACCACCACCACAAGCCTCACCACCACCACCCTCACCACCACCACCATCACCACCACAACCACCACCATCACCACCACCACCCTCACCACCACCACCACAAACCTCACCACCATTACCACCCTCACCACCATCATCACCACCCTCACCACCACCACCCTCACCACCACCACCCTCACCATCACCACCACCACCACAACCCTCACCACCACCACCACCCTCACCACCACCACCACCACAACCCTCACCACCACCACCACCCTCACCACCACAAACCTCACCACCATCACAACCCTCACCACCACAACCCTCACCATTACCACCCTCACCACCACCACAACCATCACCACCACCACCACAACCCTCACCACCACCTCCTCCACCTCCGCTCCCCGACGCACGGAACTCACCGGGCGAGATGTCAGCCGAGTTGGCCGCGTCTCCCTCCGCGCGTCTCCCTCCGCGCGTCTCCCTCCACAGGGACGACGAGGAGGAGGAGGAAGAAGTCGGAGGTTGAGGAGGAGGAGGTTGAGGAGGAGGAGGTTGAAGAGGAGCCCAAAGCGCGCGAAGCCGCCGCCGCAGCCTGCGGCAGGCCTCAGGCGAGCCGCGTCTTCCCAGCGGCAGGTGGAGGGGCCGCGGTGAACAGCTCTGGACTTGGACCGCGCGGGCTCAGGGGCCGCGGTGAACAGCGCCGCACGCTCCTTGCACGGGCGGTGTTCTAGATGTCTTGTGACCCCCCCTCCCCTCCCTCCCTCTCCCTCCCTCCCTCCCCTCCTCCTCCCTCCCCTCCCTCCTCCTCCCTCCCCTCCTCCTCCTCCTCCCTCCCCTCCTCCTCCCTCCCTTTTTTTACGATCAGTGGAAACAAGAAGATGCTCGGTGTATTCGGCACTTTGTTTCGTTCATCATTTCGTAATTTTTTTTTTTAACGGGGCTTTATGTAGCCCTCGCTCGCTCGCTCTCTCTCTCGCTCTCTCTCACTCGCTCTCTCTCTCGCTCTCTCTCGCTCACTCTCTCGTTATGTACGCCGCCCACCTCGCAGTCCGACGGCCTCCGACGGGTAGCTCATAACAGCATGCAGAGCTCCCCGTCATCTGCCACGGAGCACACGGCCTCCTCCATCGCCCACTGCTCCTTGAAGGCCGGCACGGCGTGGGTCAGCCGCGCATGGCGGAACTCCAGCCACACCCTGGCTCCGACCAGAGCGCGGAAGATGCCCAGGCTGCTGGCCGGACGTTTCCCCTCCAGGGCCACCTTCCTCGCCCTGTGCATGGCGAGCTTGGCGTAGCCGACGAGCACGTTGACCAGCCCCTGAAGATGTTGGGGTCCGTCGCCCTTTTGGTATCCAAAAATGAGGACCGTCGGGGAGAAGTGGAGGCTGAACTTTAGGAGGATGTTTCTCAGGACCTTGAACAGCGAGTCCAGGCTCTTGCACTCCACGTATCGGTGCGCCACCGTCTCCACTTTACCGCAGAACCGGCACTCCGGGGGCGTGTCGGTGAAGCGCGCCAGGGAGGCGTTGGTGGTGACGGTGCCGTGGGCGATGCTCCAGCTGAGGTCGCCGATGCGGTTGTACGTCGGGCTGGAGTAGAGTTGCCTCCAGAGAGGCCTCTCCGGAGAGATGCAGGGCAGGGCTTTCCTCCAGGCATGGTCCTTATGGCTCCTCAGGGTGTCCTGTTGGTGAAACCGGACCATGTAGGAGTAGAGCACCTTCCTCTTGACATTTGCGAAGGCCACCTCTGGTAGGTCTTCCAGCCGGCACAGGTTGTGATCCGCCTTCGCTTGTCGGCATTGGCGATGCAGCGGCACGACGGAGAGCTCCGGTGGAGGGGGACCGAGAGGGGCCTCGTGATCCCTCCCCTCCTCCTCCCTCCCTCCTCCTCCCTCCCCTCCTCCCTCCTCTCCTCCCTCCCTCCCCTCCTCCTCCCTCCCCTCCTCCTCCCTCCTCTCCTCCCCTCCTCCTCCCCCTCCCCTCCTCCTCCCTCCCCTCCTCCTCCCTCCCTCCCCTCCTCCTCCCTCCCTCCCCTCCTCCTCCTCCTCTCCTCCCCTCCTCCTCCCCCCTCCTCCTCCTTCCCTCTCTCCTCCCCTCCCCCTCCTCCTCCCTCCCTCCCCCCTCCCCTCCCCTCCTCCTCCCTCCCCTCCCTCCCCTCCTCCTCC
>NW_024705484.1:4340-40647 GCF_018977255.1 Callorhinchus milii | reverse complement strand
CCAAATATTCCGGGTGAATTAAAAATAAAATCTGAAAATCTTTATTCAAGATTGTCATTCAGGTGTAATAAAACAGGTCGACGACAAGCGACTGTGTCTCCGTCTGTTTATTTCTTCGTTATCTGGACAGCTCGCGTTCCGCTCTCTCGGACGTTCCGCGTCGTGTGAGCTGGTGCCCCGCTTCTCCGCTCCACGCACCGCTGGCAAACGGCGCGCTGGGAGCCGTCTCCACGTTGCCACGTGGCCGATGGCTCGCGAGACCCGCGACGTGGTCCAGCTTCCAGCTCTGACCAACTGACCACGAGCCCCTTCCCGCGTCACCCAGACTCCGCCCTTCACCACACCCCTTAAGAACTTTCCAGATAATAGCACCCCCTAGCGCCCGCGGGCTCCACCCTTGAACCCTGCCACCGATGGCTTAGGGGCTGGGGCGGCGAAGCCCCAGCCTACGCTCGCATTACACAGGCTTGAAAGTGTCTCTCTCAAAGCTGAGCCTGAGATTAAACCGGTACGATTTGTAAACCTACAGCATATACCTTCACAGGTGTAATAAACCCCGTTCAGACGAAGCCGTGACTTGAGAGTTGTTTATTCGTTTCCGTTCACAGCCTTCCACCGCATTCGTACACTCGGTTCCCTCGCTCCTTCACGCTGCTGGCTGACAGCGTGAGGGAGAGAGAGAGAGACTGCCGCGGCCCGCCACATGGCTGGCTCCGGACCACGGCACCAGCCACGTGGCTTCCCCCTTCGTTCCTCCGCACACTGACCACGTGCCGTCTTTCTCCACCCCTTATAATCCCTGGCCCACGTGATACCACGTAGCCAATCCTCAGCCACACCCCTGGAACTTTCCCGAAGATACTGTCCAGCTCCTGGGCCACGCCCCTGGCTCGACTCCCCATTGGTTGCGGGCTGAGGCCGGCAGAGCCAATCATCATCCAGGTGTAACCTCACATTACATCACCCCCCCCCTCAGCCGTCTCGGCTGAGAGAAGGGCGATGCATCAAACCCCCGACTAAACATTTCGGGCGCCAATGACGCGCAACGAAGTAAGGTTGTTAGGGCGCTGAACAACGCGCGGTCGAAGGTAAAAACATTAGGGCACGGAACAATGTGCAACGTAAGATGAAGAACAACGCAACCTTAGGGCGCCAACCGAAGCGTGGCGTAACAGAAAGGATAACGGGGGCAACATGAGAACAGCGCTAACGAAATGGGAGTGACTTCGAGCGCGTGCGCGACGCCGGTCCCTCTCCTCCCATGGAGCGTGCTCTAAGGAAAGCTGTCTCGGGTGTGGACCAATCAACTTCAAGGTCAGTGCATACATTATCAGAGTTATGTTTTTTGTTTGCATTATGACTGCAGGTAGTGTGGTCTATGCAAACATGACTCCTCGTAAAAAAGGTGTCAGTTTTGTTGCCAGTTAAAAGGGTAAAAAACCAATGATCACTTAACATCTAATCACTCCAAAAAAACGTTAAAATCTACATCTTACACGGTTTACGTTTATATACAACTTGAAACACATTGATACAGAGCTAAGAACAGAGGCAAGGCATCGCACCCACGAGCATCAGAGGGCAGTCAAACGCACGAATGCGCGGTGCGCACTGACGGTTCATGTGGGACGTTCTCTCGCTGTCACAAAATAACTCAACGCGTTCATCAAATAACACTGCGTGGACCTTAAAAGTAACATTAAACGACGTTTCAGGCAACGGACCTATTCATAGGACATCATTTAGAGGTAAAGCAGGACTGCGATTCTGAATGAGTGCGTGCATGTTTGGGTTTTTACTCTGATGATCGTTGCTTGAGTGAATGTAAGGGGTTGGAATTGGTTCCCACACACGCGTTTCTCTCTGTGTGCACGTGGCAGAGTTTAGCGGATCAACAGCGAATTCATAAATAAATAACAACGTCAGCTTCTGCAGCGTGGCGAGCCGTTCTCAAATCACCGATTATTTTTTTGCGACGCTGCGTTTGGCAGTGGCGCACAAATAACCACGAAGAAACAATATCAGCACATTCGTAGAGTCGCTCTACACTTTTCCGGGCTCGGAATGTGCTGTAAAGAGGGGCCGTTGCTCGAAACGTCACCTGTTGTATACAGTACTACCTTCTAAGGCCATACAGTGTCATGAATAAATGTGAGTTTTCTCCAATGTTAAAATTACGTGTGAATTTGCACAGATATATATGTTTGTGCATTTCAGTTTCTCCATGTGCCTATAACAGTGTAACTCACACCACTGAGTAGCTATGCGAGTGTGTTTATATTTATGAATGAGTTGTAAATGCGTCTGTATTTGTATCTAAATGAGAGTGTAACACACCAATGAGTAGCTATGTGAGTGTATGCTTATATTTACTATCTGGGGGGCCGTTACCCAGACCCAAGCAATGATGTTTTCCATAACATGACACATCACACTATCTGCTGTGTACAGTTCAGATATAGTACACGTGTATGTGTAATGCTGTTACATACCCTCACCATGTACTATAGCTGAGTTATAGACAGTGCATAGTGTGCTGTATAGTGTGTTGTGTAATGTTGTTACATACCCTCACCATATACCAGTGGCGGCTCCTGCAAAATCTCTCAGGGGGGGCAAATGTCTGGATGATTGATAAGGATAAGGTCCACCCATGCAATGAATAAATTAACAGCTTAAGCATGTAAAGGCAACTTCACTTCTTTAATATTAATGAAAAATAAAGTGACTCTTACAATACATCTTGTTTGTTTATATACTCACTATTAAAACAAACCACTCAAGTTTATTTTATTAAAGATTCCACTAGGTGGCGATAAATTATATTGTTGGATGAAACGTGCTTACGTATGATGACGTTAGCACGTATGATGACGTAAGCACGTTAGTGCATGCCCTCCCGGAAGCCATAGAGAATGCATTGCAGCGCCCCCGTTCGAAAAAAAACATCTTTGAATGTAAGTCTATGGGGCCACTCGGGGCGATTCTCAGCCGGAGTGAAATCGCCCAAAAAGAGGCGGTACTCCACAGAACGTGACATGACGCTGATTGGACTATATCCAGAGGCTGACAGTGACGGCTAGCGTGACTCTGTGGTTGAATGACATTGGTGGTGCGTCGCCCAATCGCCCTAATGAAGAAACCGCCCCTGCCATATACTATAGCTGAGCTATAAACAGTGCATAGTGTGCTGTATAGTGTGATGTGTAATGCTGTTACATACCCTCACCATCTACTATAGCTGAGTTACATACAGTGCATCGTGTGCTGTATAGTGTGATGTGTAATGTTGTTACATACCCTCACCATGTACTATAGCTGAGTTATAGACAGTGCATAGTGTACTGTATAGTGTGATGTGTAATGTTGTTACATACCCATACCTGTCAACCCATATGGGTTTACCCGTATTGTTTCTTGTCGTGGTTGTCCCACCTGATGACGGACGCTTGTGTTGCGCCCGAAACGTCGTGATTTAATTTATTTTATACCTACGTGACTTTACCGAAAGAACCAAAGAGTATTAAATTATTATTATTACTTGACGCTCACGCCAGTTGGTTCAGAGCACAGGGTCGGCAACCTGCAGCTCCGTAGCGGCGTGCGGCTGTTTGAGGGACGGCTGCTTCGTGAGACGTTCTTATTTATCACGGACTACCACCACCACGGTCTCCCGTACGCACACCACATTCTTATTTATCAAGGACCACCACCACCATGTCACGTTCTCACACCACATTCTTATTTATCAAGGACCACCACCACCGTCTTGTACCCACACCACGTTGAATTGCGGCTCTTGAAATAACGTGTTGGGTTTTTTTACTTACCGAATTGTAACAAATAAGAAATGTCTCGTTATTTTGGTTTCTGAACCCCCTGGTTTAGGGGAATCGGTTTTTTAAACCCTGAATACGATCTGACAGCGGTGTGGTTTGCTGGGCAAAATGCACAGCCTCACCCTCGCCAGAAGGTTTTGTTTACGTGACAAACCTTTCTCATTGATTGTGTCGGGTGGTGGCGGGTTTAACGACACGTTAAATATTTACGCGATCTAACCCAAAAACACGTTTAATGAATAATATTGGTCGCGATTAGCCTACTTATATTTTTTAATCTGAAAAGACAGTACGAAGCGATAGAGGGACAGTACGGCTCACCGGGACCATGGTTACTAATTGAAGTGCTAATGATGATTGATGGGACGAGCGTTGACAGGATCACGTGAGGGGAAGCACGTGACCCAATGGGCGTGAAGTGTAACAAGGGCGGAGATTGAATAAGAGCCGGTGCAAATCAGACCTGGGAGCTGTTGTTGTGGGGAATCGCCGTCGTCTCCATCGTCTCTGAGTAGTCTTGAGGCTAGAATTACATTGTCTCATCAGAATAGAGTCGTCTAATTACCCAAGTGTATATCGTCACTCGCGGTTACTCGTTAAGTTGTCAGCAGACTTTATTCATAATAAATATACGTGAAGAATAAGACGGTGTCTCTGAGAGCTACATTACAAATGTAACGCCACGTCTACACAGGTGAGCACGGGCTGCCGCGGGGAACATTCCAGGGCGAGTCTAGTGGTGTTCATAATTTAACTGCAGGTGAAGTCAGATCGTTTTCTTGTTCGTCGTGGCTGCTCCATGCTTTTTACATATCGCTTCGGTGGCTAGGAGATGTTAACTACCTTGCCTGGTATACAGGAGGTCGTGGGTTCCATTCCAACCCTGACGCCTGCTGTATATTTGTAGTTTGCGTGTCCCTCTCGCCGTGGTCCCGTGGATTTTTTTCTGCTTCCTCTGGTTTCCCCTCGACATTTAGAATCAACGTCACGCGTTTAAAGTTTTTGGCTGAAAAAATATCCACGCGAAAAGCCACTTTGTTGAGCTTTCAATCGTGGCCAGGTCGCTTAAAGAAAGAGCTACATAGCTCAGTGGATTTTACCTGGTAAAATATAAAGAAATATTTTTTATAGAATTTGCCAAAATCAGCCAGAGTAAAGGATGTAAAATGTTGACATTGACAAGAATAGGTGATGAAGACTTCTTTTGTTTAGGTATTGACGATTTTAAACATTGAACAATATATTTTATATTCTTGGTTCTTTCGGTAAAGTCACGTAGATATTTTTTTTACCGAAACAATCAAAGAGTATGGATTCTTGCAGTCACGACAGCTTCAAATCAAGAACGATGAGAAGCGTCTGTCGTCAAAGTAAGAAGTCACATCGGTGATAAATCGCGTGTAGTGAATTGAAAGAGACATTGATGAGGCGTCAACCATTAATGTTGTACAACAACAACAGCAGCAGCAGCTGCTGTGCGTCAACGAGCTGCACCACCCGCACGCCGTTCGCCACAACGCGCTACAGACGCAGTCCATGGCGACACGGAGCCAAGGCGAAGTCGTCGCTGCACTCCGACAACAAAGAAAGCGGTGGATAAAGCAAAGCACTTTGTGGCAATCACCCGAATGTCAACAAGACGCAGGGAACTACTAACTTTTATATTTATATATACTGTAGATGTCCATAATGCAGGTTGTCTGGGTTTGATGGTTAACCGCCATTAAAACTGTATAATGGTTATTGGTCGCGAAAGCTTTACGTGTTAAACTACTGTTAGGTGTTCTAGATTTGAAGCTTTCGTGACTGCAAGGATTCATATTCTTAGGTTTTTTCGGTAAAGTCACGTAGGTAAAAATTATAAGTAATAAAAGTAAATTAAAAAATAAAATAAAAATCACGACGTTTCGGAGGCAAGACGGAAGCTTGTGTTGCCTCCGAAACGTCGTGATTTTTATTTTATTTTTATTTTACTTTTATTAATTTTTATTTAGAATTTTTACCTACGTGACTTTACCGAAAAAACCTAAGAATACTGTTAGGTGTGTTATGGTGATGTGTTAACTTTCCTTGTACTTGCGCTACTATCATGTTTGTGTACTGTTTGTTGTTGTAACGTTCTTACCCCGTGCCCCTACTGGACATCTGTTACAAAGAGCTTTACAGGTCATCGGATTCCTCCTGCAGTATAAATATTCCGATTCTGATGTACGTCAGTCCAAAGATGCCAAATTAACATCTGTGATAATAACAAATCGCGTTACCGGTAGCTGCTTTGATCCACATTGCTCACCGTAGCTGTTGGGCTGTTCGGAATGTACCACTCACTCAGCGGGAAGGGGGGGGTAGCAATAATTTTGCATTAACTTTTACTTTAAAACATAAACGTACAAAGCAAGATACAGCATTATAAAATCACTGTAACCGTTATTGTACAATATTTAACTTATTACAATTTGAATAGACGGAATATGGTAAAGTTTTAGTCGTAACATTGTGAAATAATGGAATAGAATCACCCCTGTGGTTGGTAATGGTTTCTCTCTCCGTGGGTCATAGCAAGACAAATTATTTTATTCAATTGTAATTCAACTTTAAAGCATGTTTTAAACATGTTATTGTATTTAAACTTTTAAATATAGAAACACTTTTTTTCGTGTAAACATCCCCGATTGTAAATGTTGTTTTGGCCAATCAACAGGCGGGAAATAATGAGCGTTAGCGTGACACACGCTGGTGCTTGTTAAAGCCAAGGGCGCGAATCTACAGGTACATCTAGACAGGGTTGTGTGATGCGGGGCTTGTTTTTACATTCCTTAAACATCTGAGCACATTCCATGGGGGTACCTCGTGAGGTTTGTAACCCCGTGTAAAGTAATTTTACATCCTTGTTTCTTGTCTATCTGCGAGCCCTGATACAAATACTCACCACTCAGCATCTACACACGACAAACCAGCCGATACTCACAAACATTACTCACCATCCCATATGCACACACACTACTCACCACTCACCATCCACACACATTACTCACCACTCACCATCCACACACTACTCACCATCTCATATGCACACACACACTACTCACCACTCACCATACACACACTACTCACCATCCACACACACTACTCACTATCCACACACACTACTCACCACTCACCATCCACACACATTTCTCACCAATCACCATCCACACACACTACTCACCACTCACCATCCACACACATTTCTCACCACTCACCATCCACACACACTACTCACCACTCACCATCCACACACACTACTCACCATCCACACACACTACTCACCACTCACCATCCACACACACTACTCACCACTCACCATCCACACACATTTCTCACCACTCACCATCCACACACACTACTCACCATCCACACACACTACTCACCATTCACCATCCACACACATTACTCACCACGCACCATACACACACTACTCACCATCCACACACACTACTCACCACTCACCATCCACACACACTACTCACCATCCACACACACTACTCACCACTCACCATCCACACACATTACTCACCATCCACACACACTACTCACCACTCACCATCCACACACACTACTCACCATGCACACACACTACTCACTACTCACCATGCACACACACTACTCACCACTCACCATCCACACACACTACTCACCACTCACCATCCACACACACCACTCACCATACACACACACTACTCACCACTCACCATCCACACACACATTACTCACCACTCACCATACACACACACTACTCACCACTCACCATCCACACACACTACTCACCACTCACCATATACACACATTACTCACCATCCACACACACTACTCACCACTCACCATCCACACACACTACTCACCATCCACACACACTACTCACCACTCACCATCCACACACATTTCTCACCACTCACCATCCACACACACTACTCACCACTCACCATCCACACACACTACTCACCACTCACCATCCACACACTACTAACCATCCACACAAACTACTCACCACTCACCATCCACACACACCACTCACCATCCACACACACTACTCACCATCCACACACACTACTCACAATCCACACACACTACTCACCACTCACCATCCACACACACTACTCACCACTCACCATCCACACACACGACTCACCATCCACACACACGACTCACCACTCACCATCCACACACACTACTCACCATCCACACACACTACTCACCATCCACACACACTACTCACCATCCACACACACTACTCACCACTCACCATCCACACACACTACTCACCACTCACCATCCACACACACTACTCACCACTCACCATCCACACACTACTAACCATCCACACAAACTACTCACCACTCACCATCCACACACACTACTCACCATCCACACACACTACTCACAATCCACACACACTACTCACCACTCACCATCCACACACACTACTCACCACTCACCATCCACACACATTTCTCACCACTCACCATCCACACACACGACTCACCACTCACCATCCACACACACTACTCACCACTCACCATCCACACACTACTAACCATCCACACAAACTACTCACAACTCACCATCCACACACACTACTCACCACTCACCATGCACACACACTACTCACCACTCACAATCCACTCACATTACTCACCATCCACACAAACTACTCATCACACGAATCACCACTCACCATCCACACACACTACTCACGACTCACCATCCACACACACTACTCACCACTCACCATCCACACACATTACTCACCACTCACCATACACACACTACTCACCATCCACACACACTACTCACCATCCACACACACTTCTCACCACTCACCATCCACACACACTACTCACCACTCACCATCCACACACACCACTCACCATACACACACACTACTCACCACTCACCATCCACACACACATTACTCACCACTCACCATACACACACACTACTCACCACTCACCATCCACACACACTACTCATCACTCACCATATACACACACTACTCACCACTCAACATCCAAACACTACTCACCACTCACCATCCACACACACTACTCACCACTCACCATCCACACACACTACTCACCACTCACCATACACACACACTACTCACCACTCACCATCCACACACACTACTCACCACTCAACATCCAAACACTACTCACCATCCACACACACTACTCACCACTCACCATACACACACATTACTCACCACTCACCATCCACACACACTACTCACCACTCATCATCCACACACATTACTCACCATCCACACAAACTACTCCCCACACACACAAACTACTCATCACACACACTACTCGCCACTCACCATCCACACACATTACTCACCATCCATACACACTACTCACCACTCACCATACACACACATTACTCACCACTCACCATCCACACACACTACTCACCACTCGACATCCACACACTACTCACCATCCACACACACTACTCACCACTCACCATCCACACACTACTCACCATCCACACACACTACTCACCACTCACCATCCACACACACTACTCACCACTCGACATCCACACACTACTCACCATCCACACACACTACTCACCACTCACCATCCACACACACTACTCACCACTCACCATCCACACACACTACTCACCATCCACACACACTACTCACCATCCACACACTCTACTCACCATCCACACACATTACCACTCACCATACACACACACTTCTCATCACTCAACATCCACACACCACTCACCATCCACACACACTACTCACCAGCCGCCATTAACCAGGAAGAACATCTCCCCCAGGAATAAACCCGTTTCGCAGATATTCTAATGAAGATAATGAGACCAAGTAAAAACTGCAAAGCGTAAACAGATCCTTGCAAAAGGAAGAGGCAATGACAGAAACGAGAAAAAGGCAGCTCCAACCAACTCGCCTTCGCCTTAAATGGACTTGCTCTTCCCTACATTCATGATCTCCTTCAGCCACGAATATTCCATCAAGATCGTCAAGATCCTCAGCTTGTGCATTCCTCACTGTCCCACCGTCTCCAGGCTTCACACGTGGAGGTGCGTTGGCAATTATGGCACCTACACTCTGCAACTCGTTGCCCTTCGAGGTCAAGGGGACTTCCGAGACACTGCTCATCTTCACATCTCCACTAAAGCCGTCTCTGTGTAAAATGACTTTCTCCCTTTAGTGATGTTCAAATGTCCTTCTCTCTTCTTTCATTGGGTGATGTTCACTATTTTCTGACTTACCATGCATAGCACCCCGAGAGCGATTGTTTAAGGGCGCTTTGTAAATGTGAATTATTATTATATTACCATTACTGAATGATTATGTAATCAGTAGAAATTTATTATTTAATTATAAAAATACAATTATTGCATTAGCGTCAGTGGTATAGCACGAGCAATTATTTATTATTTAATTATTGTTTAGGTGTCAGTATTAAACAGTTATTTAATTATAATTAAGTTAACAATACATACAAAATAGCTAAATCATTATTTTATTATTATCCATTTCCAATTAAGTAATAATTTATTATTATTACATTATACTAATGAAAGTATTATTATTACTTGACGCTCACGCCAGTTGGTTCAGGGCACGGGGTCGTCAACTTGCAGCTCCGTAGCAGCGTGCGGCTCTTTGAGGGACGGCTGCTTCGTGAGACGTTTTTATTTATCACGCACCACCACCGTCTCTCGTACTCACACCACGTTCTTATTTATCACGCACCACCACCACCACCGTCTCTCGTACTCACACCACGTTCTTATTTATCAAGGACCACCACCAGCACCGTCTCTCGTACTCACACCACGTTCTTATTTATCAAGGACCAGCACCGTCTCTCGTACTCACACCACGTTTTTACTTATCAACGACCACTACCGTGTCTCGTACTCACACCACGTTGCATTGCGGCTCTTGAAATAATGAGTTGGTTGGATTCTATTTTACTTACCGAATTATAAAAAATAAGAAAAAATGTCTCTCCTTTTTGTTTTGGTTTCTGAACCCCCTGGTTTAGGGGAATCTTTTTTTGTTAAACCTTGAATACAAACTGACAGCTGTGTGGTTTGCTGGGCAAAACGCACAGCCTCACCCTAGCGGGAATGTTTCTTTTTCTTATTATTACACGCTTTTATTGAACTCACTGTTGTTGTTGTCGTATCCTCAAATCTTGTAACTCAATTTTAACCCACTTCCCAATGTGGTATCGACTGCAAACTTGGTATACTTACGTCATACTGATGACAATACTATACTTTATATAAAAACAAGTATTTTTAAACATAATTTTTTACATGTTATGTTTCGGCTTGGGTCTAATTGTCCACCCTCAACTAACGTTTGCTGTAAATCACCACGGTCCCTTACGTTGTGGCAAACTTCGGGGCCACTTCCTGGAGTCGTCGAGTTCTGCCATTCGGAGAATGGTACATTTCATTAAAGCGTGTTTAAAAAAATAAAAATATTTTTAAATATTATTTTGTTTACGTGACAAACCTTACTCATTGGTTGTGTCGGGTGGTGGCGAGTTTTACGACACTTTTATATTTAAGCGATCTAACCCAAAAATACGTTTTATGGATAATATTTGTCGCGATAGCCTATTTATAATTTTAAATCTTTATTAAGAATTTACACAGTGAGGTTTACAGTGGAAAACACAGCCTCACCCAAGCGGGTGTAACCAGTCTGTAGGACAAACCATCACCGTTTTCATGGTTACCGTGGGGTTTTTGTAAAAATATATCAATTGCGACTCTTTAACCTTGACACTGTGTGTGTGAATGTGACGCCACGTCTACACAGGTGAGTGCGGGCTGCGCGTGCAACATTCCAGGGCGCGTCTCGTGGTGTTTATAATTTAGCTGCAGGGGAAGTCAGCTCGTTTCCTTGTTCGTTGTTCTGCTGTGATTTTTTTACATCTCGTCGCGGTGGCTGGAAGATGTTAACTACCTCGCCTGGTATACAGGAGGTCGTCGGTTCGATCCCGACCCTGACGCCTGTACATGTACTTGGAGTTTGCTTGACTTTACCGAAAAAACCTAAGAATATGTTTGCTTGTCTCTCTCCCCGTAGTCGCGTGAATTTTCTCCGGATCCTCCAATTATTCCCTTCACACGCAGAAACATGCGTTTAGAGTGTTTGGCTGCTAGAAATGTCCACGTAATAAGCCACGTCTGTGAGCTATTATTTGTGGCCAGGTCTCTTCTGAAAAGAGCTATATACCTCAGTGGGCCTTACCTGGTAAAATAAAAATAGTTTTTTATTTATAGAATCGACCAAACTCAGTGAGTCCAGGATGTAAAATATTAACATTAACAATAGGTGATGAATATATATTGTTTAGGTTATGAAGATTTAAATCCTCGATTTTTTTACGCATAATAGGAAAATGGACAGTGAAAGTCATGTAGATAATAAGCTTAAATGAACCACGATGTTTGTTTAGCCAGAGGCTGTTCGCTGTGGTAATGCGTGAGGCAACCCACCCAAGTAACCACTAACTCAACCGCATGCCCTCCCAGCCACCCTTCCTCCAGCCCTCTCTCACCGCCTGCTCGTCCACCCTTCACGCCATCCTCCTGCCCATCTGTCTCCCCTCTCGCCAAATAACCCCCCCCCACTTACTCACTCATCCTCCACCACCACCCACCCGCACCTTCGATTAGCACGAGTGGCTACGTACGCTGCGACATAAGTTCAACATACATACTCTCCCACTACCCACACACCCTCGATTAGCACGGTTGACTACGTACGGTGAAAAGAAGTTCAACATACATACAACCACCGTCCACTCGGCATAATACGGTGTAGTCAGAATAAAAAAAACTAAACAATTATTGACAGATGAACAGAGGTGCATGAAGCCAGTAGTTAACTATTAGTTGATAAAGGTGGAAGACGATTACAGACTGCGAAGCTTAAAAAAACAGGCCTTGCAAGAAAAAAATGGATAAAGACACAGATGGAAAAAAACAAGTTCACCTTTACATCAGAATGTTTGTACAAGGTGCGGTTCCACTGTGTGCAATGCACACAGCCTGACCTAGCCGGTCAATCAGCCTGTGGGACAAACCATTATCGCTGTGTCCCGGGTTGCTGCTGCTGCGTTTTGTTTGTACAAATATTATATCACTTGAGACCGGTCAAAGTTATGTATGTTGAACTTCTTCCACACCGTACGTAGCCAACCGTGCTAATTGGAAGTGCAGGAGAACAACTAAACACAAAAATACGTTTTAGCTATTACACAGTGCGTGACTGTAACGCCACGTCTACACAGGTGAGCCCAGCCGCCGTGTGGAACATTCCAGGGCGTGTCTCGAGGTATTTATAACTTAACTGCAGGTGAAGTCAAGTTCATTTCCTTGTTCGTCTCCGCTGTGTGAGCAGCTGCTGCTGCTGCGATAGCTCCTCTGTGAGCCGCGGCGAGCGACTGAGTCCGAGTGAAGCCATGGGCCATGGCGAGCGCGTCTCCCAGTGATTGTGTCGACAGTGAGCTGAGCTGCCCCATCTGCCTGGGCACGTTTGACTGCCCCTCCACGCTGAGCTGCGGACACTCGTTCTGCCTCCGGTGTCTGGACGGTGCCTGGGAGAGAGCGAGCAGCTTCAGCTGCCCGCAGTGCCGAGCGGCCTTCCCTGAGCGACCCCAGCTGAAGAGGAACGTGGCGCTCGCCAACCTGGTGGAGCAGCTCAGAGTTGGAGAGAGGATGGCTGCAGTTGTCTTCTGTGACGCCTGTGGTGATGGGGAGACTCCTGCAGTGAAGACCTGCCTCAGGTGTGAGACTTCCTTCTGTGAGTCCCACCTGAAGCCTCATCTGAAAAACCCCAAGTTGATGGACCACGTCCTGGTGGCTCCCATTGTCAGCCTGGAGGAAAGAAGATGCAAGAAGCACAAAGAGGAGCTCAAATTCTACTGCAAGCAGGACGCGAGCCTGGTGTGCGTTGCCTGTACCATTACCGGAGAACATAGAGGGCATGATGTCGATACACTGGAGGATGAGCATGAGACACGGAAGGTGAGTACCTCAGTGTGTGAGAATGGGATCGCTTCAGTTCAAGGTAGCCATTCGGTTTTGGCAGGGAAAGGAAGGGACAGGAGTTTGAGTGCAGGGAGGAGGAGGGTGGGTCGAGGCTTTTTGAGTGAGCCGTGCTGGAGGAAGGTCATGTTTGGATGTTGCTCGTGAAGTGAAGAGCCATTGTGTTGAACGATCATGTCCCTGTCCCCTGCTGTGGCCTCTACAACACCTGGACACGAGCTGACAAATTCGCAACTTCCACATCGCATTAAAGAAAACATGAAGTTATTATTCTCTCTTCACTGTGCCTTCTTGCTTACAGACTGTTAAGTCAGTCCAGGCTGACTTCCTTGGCACTCTTCTGGTGGGCAATTCTAGAGCTGTCACTGTGGAGGGCTCTGTGTGGAGTGGGGCTGAGAGGGAGCCGCTCAAGGAGTGGAGTCCCTCTGGTGACTTCGTCTCTTACAGAGTGGAGTCGGAGAAGAGACGCGAGCGGTGGATGAGAAGAGGAAGAAAGCGGAGGCATCTGTGGGACAGATGAAGGCCACTCGCAAAGACGTGCAGGTACGACCTGTGGGCTCTGTAATCTCGTGGCCTCCACCCTGCGTAAAGTCTGTGACTCTCTCTATGAGGACAACTCCGTATATTCAAGTGGCCTTCAGTATCATTGGAAATAGCAATACATTATTTATATTGCCGCTTGAATGTGGATTTTAAAATGTAACGTTTATAACAAACAAGTACATTTTTAGTACCACTGCAAAGCTGTATATGGGATAAATAGAATGACTTTCTATGGGTTTGATAATATAAAAGTGCATTGGATTAAAAACTAACACTTAAAAGAAGTAAAGATTGTGATAAAATTTCATAGAAAATCTTAGCTCTTTAATTCTAGAACACAAGAGTTGACTTGAAGATATATGACAGGGAACGCAGGGAAAACTGTTTCATCACACACCCAAGTATACAATAGACAATTCATACGTAATGGAATGTTAAAACTTGTTTTACTTGCATTTCAGTTTGCATTCATTGTGATGTATTAATGACTGAATCTTGGTGTTGTGCATATAAGGCAGGGGTGGGGAACGTCCGGCCCGCGGGCCGCATAAAACTCGCGAAATTATTTGGCAGTTCCAGCCATCACATTAGGGGTGAGTTAATTAAATGTTTTGACCAAATATAACGGGATAATCTTTAAGTTGATACTTTTGCATGGCCGGCGAATGATGTTATAAATGTCCAATGGCCCTTGGAAGAAAAAATGTTCCCCACTCCTGGTATAAGGCAACCGATATTGATGCAATTGCGTATACTTTTAACATTTCTGCAAGGAATGGGTTTGAGCCTATTTGTTATCAACTGCATGGATTTACATTCTAACTAAATATATGACCTAGAATAGGGCATATCCTCATATAGAGAACTGGACGCATTTGACCAGTGTTGCTTGCGACGGAGACTTCACATTCACTCTGCGAATGTATCTCAAATACCGGAGTCCATCGATGAACAGCATGACAGTTGCTGTCTGAAGCAGTCACAGCCAGGAGGATCTGGCTCTGTGGACACATTGCAGGGCTGACGCATTGGATGATTCCACCAGAGCACTGTGTGCAATCATTGATGGCCTTACTCAGGATTGGAGGTGGCCCAGGGGCAGGCCGAGGCTGACCTGAACGCGCACGATTGAGGCCGATCTCAGGCATCATAATCTAGGCGGCCTGCACTCAGCATGGTGTGTAACCCAGGACAGAGTTGCCTGGCAATGTGTCATGAGCATTGCTACACCCCGGCCTGCTAAATATTGATTTATATCCTCCATCAAGTCACCTTGTGATGGTAATAATAATTTACACCAGGTTAACACTTAGGCTTTTGCGACTATTATTGTTCAAATTAGAGGTTTTTTTGGAGTTAGATCGTGACAATATGAATGTCATTAAACCCACCACCACCCAACACCGCCAATTTGTAAGGTTTGTTACATAAACAAAACATGCCAATTAGATATTACTAGTTCAGCAAACCGGTGTGTTGGAGAGGAAACCCACAACATTTACAATTTGAGTATGACATTTCACCGGTAATTGCAACCAGCTTCATCAGGCCACAGCCAGAATTGTTCTTAAATAAAGAAATAAATGCGATGTCATCACTTGTGAGCCAATCAGGTTCGGAGACCAGGGGATGGGGTTCGTGTATTTATATAAATTACAATTGATATCTACTATTGGTTGGGTTATTCACAGTTAATCAACACACAAGATATATATCATGTATGTACATTGTGCATTTGTAGTTTCAATGATTCGGAGACAAGGTTCGTAGGAGGCACCTTTTGTTTATCAACTTCCACAGTTTTGTCCACACACTCTCCACAGTTGCTTAGCCTACCCTGTACACAACACTAACGGTCAAACACTGACCATGCCGACTGAGCCAACAACTTTTAGCAGCGCAATATCTAGTGAAGACGGCAGTGATGACGGCAACGAATTGACAGCAACAACGAGACAAGTCCACTCCCAGAACCGGCAGCCCCGAGACCCCACTCTCGGCTCCTTTTATGCTCTCAGAGCGGCCTGGCTCCGCCCTGACCGCACCTCCCTTCTCAAACCTGCTAGCAGGTTCCAGGGGCGTCCAGATGGGGTCCTCCATGACCCTTGCCTGAGTTCTTTCTCTCTGCCAACACACCGTGCACACCCTCATCGGCGTGTTTACTGTTTGTCCACCTCAGTTTCCGCCGCTGTCCACCAGCCGGCACTATTACACTACACATGTACTAAAAAGCACTCTTATGGATAAATTATACCCTTTGTTAAACCAGTGTAACATTGAGGCCTTGCCACAACCTTCATGCTAGCAGATTGCTTAACAATACATTACCATGCTGGTCAATGTGGGTTGGTGAAGACAGCCCAGCACCCATTCATAAATGACTCACCACACAGTTTGATGACCACCACACCACCACTGCCCTACCTGGTGAACATCATCATGACGATTCATGGGCAGATAGCCCGTAGTAGGTGTCTACTGCCCATGTCGTCATTGGTTTCCACTTTCCTCTCTCTGTCTTATCAATATGCTCTAGTAGTGCCACATCTTTCTGGTACCAATCTTTAATGTCAATCCATTCTCTGTGAGGTCTAACTCTCTTTCCGGTTCCTTCCATATTTCTGAACAACAAAATAGTTTTCATTTGCCTGTTGTTTTCCATACTACATATGTGTAGTGCCAGTTTCCTTATCATTGCTGCATCATCAGGTCTTCTTCTGTGTGCCATATTTTTCTTACTTCTACATTGGTCACTCTTTGGGTTCAGCTTAGATGCAGTATCCTTCTATAGCAATACATTTCGAGTACCAATATCTTATGTCTGTCAATATCTGTTAATGTCCAAGTCTCGCAAGCATACAAAGCTGTATTGAACACACATGTTCTTATGATGTTCAGTTTGTTCTTGTAGCCGATTTTCTTGCTTCTCCAGATGTTATTAAATCCTGCCATTAATCATTTTGCCTTTGCGATTCTCGCTCTTATTGCGTCTTTAGTGTAGTCATTGTTCCATGTCAGTAGATGTCCCAAGGAATACAAGTTCCTTTACATTCACAATCTTGCTGCTTTGTATTATTGCTTCTTTCTCAATGTATCCCTTCAGAACACCATTGTCTTTGCCTTTTATTTTCCACGTTAATCCTCAGTCTTGCATCCTTTCCTAACTTATTGAGCGTATGAACACTTTTCTGCAAGACTATGCATCTTATTTTCCATTAGATCTATGTCGTCCACGAATCTTTATTCTGTCTCCTTGCATATATATATTACCCGTGCTATTGTCCATGACTACGCGCAACTTCGGTTTTATTCAGCTACCCCATACATAATAAGGGATGCTTACCGGGGGTCACACTCAGAGGTCGCCAGGGACCTAATTACCAGTCTCCCACCACGATACGGGACTCGAACCTTCACTCATAAACCGAGCCCGGGTGCACCTTTTAGCCCGGTAACGCATAGACGAGTCAAGGCCTCCTGGGGCCGATGGTTTCATTGCAGACGTAACGGCGCACTAGACCCACGAAGCGCTGGCAAAGAGTCTCGACTACCCGTACCCCTTGTACTGTATAACAAATTCCCGTCCCTCCCATGTTCGAGAGAACGGTACCAAACGATCTAACGATATCGGGCAAACATTATTTGCGACAGTCTTATTTGATTAATCTAAAGGCGTCTGACCATCTGGTAGATTGCTGCCCCTCCCGTCCCGCGGCATTACAGTCCCGGAACGCAACTCTGTTCCATATGATTACTTAGTATGAATGAACGCCGACCATAACGAGGCCCTTATTCAGGATATGGACGCGACAACTTTGACACCATCTTGAGCACGACGTCAGACTGTACAAGACTGAAAAGGCGTCAACGACGGACGTAGGGTCACTCCCCGCCCCCGGGCTTCCGGTTAGTTACATCCCCAAATCACCGGGCCGGTAGATCTTGAAGTGGCCCGCGACGGCCTAATCTGGCATCCCCAATTGATCACGTCTATCAGCTTAAGTGGAGTGCGCATACGGCCCGCCAAAGGTTACACGGCAGTAGCTCATTCAGACACTTGCGATCTTGAGTGCCATTGCCAGATAAAGAAAAGTAATCATGTATGGAGGACTTCACTATACGAATTGGCGCTAGAAGAGACCTGCGTGCTACATAAGAATCGACGACTCTTGGGACTTAACCCCGCTTGGACAGCACATGTGTTACATACGCTTGTGTCTTGCTACCTAGGCGTATATCCTACTATCCAAAACGTGCCGTTATAGGTAAACGATCGGTCTTAGGACGTAACAGTGAGAGACCGGCCATAGCTCATTAAGAGATCGTTATGCTCGGCACACGAACCGGCGATCAGTGGACGGCCAGTATGAGTACGGACAATGTCGCCCATTATAGCAACGCCAATACCTTGCAGGTCGGAGTAGCGGCCCTGCTGGAGTCTTTACACAGGTATCCTGTGCTTCGGTTAGACATAATTTCTGCCGATGGATGACAGGAGTGTACGAACTCCGTATATAGACTCCAGCCGTCGTACTTCACGCGCGTCGATCAAAGGCGAAGACGGTTACACGCCAAGGCGAAGGCCTTATCGTGTTGGGGTCCGCAGAACTTTAGAAAGATGAATACTATCATATAGCGGTTCCTCCATCGCGTGTCATACGGGTTCACGAATGTCCGCGCTGCTTTTCGGTTTTCTCTGAGGAGTCAGCTTCCCACGTAATATTTTGGTAGTCTATCAGTGTGACCTGAAACTGAGCCGGACTAACTAGGTCACCTTATGGACGACAGTGGATCACATGTATCCTTACCGAGGCTTAACACATCTCAGGGTCTCAGACTCAGCCAGGTTACGATCTTCACCGCGCCTTTTCCACCTTCAGAGATACTAGCCTCTCGGTACCACAGTGTCTGCTGTCCTTCGTACACTGGACTTAACGCATTGCGACCCCTAACGTTATTCCTACGGAAATTACTGGTAAGCTGAGCCCTAGGCCGTGTATATCCTCAGAAATGGTCGAAGCTGAGAAGGTGCCGGATACGTGTATCGCGATGGCTATAAATCAACCGAACCGTCGCCATACACCGTCGGTCACAGCTTGAACCCAATGCACTCTTAGACCTACTGATTCGGCGTCCGAGACACGCTGCACACCAATCATTGATTCGTGTCCGGACTGGCGCAGTTAAGGCGAAGCTAATCGCCGATGGCAATCTCACTTTCTCTTCCGAGTTTGGAACTGGCCGGCGCCAGCCGAATGAGAGACTGTAGTTCACTCACACGCGGCTGACCCAGATAAGCGGCGCCATCCATCAGACGGGCGGTAGAAGCACGAGCGGTTCCACTTAGCCTGCCATGCCATATGGGCATGTGGGCAACAGGCATCACACGACGTTATTAAGTAGTGTAGAGGGGCCTTGTTGTTGAGAAGGTTCACGATCTTCGTCCATGCTAGACATGTTGTTAAGCGGTAATTAATGTTATAATTGAGCCTGGCGTCTCGTCATGCGTAGTTGCACCAGTAAATTAACAATTACCATAGAAGAAAAGGCAACGCGACCACTGGTACTTACATCCATACACTGGGTAACTGTATGCTTAGGGCATCTATACACTACCAGTACTCCACAATTATCAGTATTAATCACATTGGAACTGCTGTGTTTTCACGACTTCCATCCCGGAAGGGTAGATTTAGATATAATCGCTAGAGTAGTACGGGTGCCCATTATTGTACGCATGCTAGCCGCTTTCCTGTAAGGTGAACAACAGGCCATGCCACGTGCCTCGCGCAAAACCAGATTCTCGTCTCGGTGTTCGATTACATGATGCGATATATGGGACACAGTCTTTACAAAGGCCGTGTAACTCCACGATAGTCGGTGCTCGTCTCGGTTCAACCTATCATCCCCGTGAATGCAGACGGGCTATGACCCAGACTAACGTTCTAATAACTTCCCTGCTATCGTTATTTTCTTCTTAGCACGGTGCACGATACCTTTGGCGGACGCGCTATAACCCCCCCTAAGCTAGTACCTTTCCATTCTCATCATGCAGAACCTGGACGAATGGATGCTTCGACAGCATCAGGGCGCCGGACCAATTGTATCCAAACGTCCCGTGATCGGACATCCGCCACCCCGTCTCTCAGAATACATATAGCTAAAACAAAGCCGTTAATAAAACGTATTAAGGGACTCCTCTCATTGTAACGTGACATCATATTTACGATTAAATTCCTACTCATGACCCAGCCTTTACTGAAGGGAGTTGCGACATAAGCATACTCCCTACAATTCTTAGTCCAATATTCAAATACATCATTTCACAAATACGGTATTCAGGCAATGCGCCTGCGCTATTATGTCGTGAATCTGCAGAGTTACAGCGACATTCTAATGACCTGGATCTTTGTTGTCAAGGCGGTTCCATGGATCTTGGAGTCCACTCTTCCACCCTGCGGGAAGCCCCATGATGGCACTGAGGGTAATGCGGGTCTGTATTTCCCCGATGTAGATCGGCTACGTTGACAGAGTCCTGTGTTAAAACAGCGTTAGCTGTCACTTAACCTAGACGCATCTCGGTGAGTCCTCCGCAGTACACCACAGTGCTATCTACTCATATCCACCATACAGGTCGTTTACTGCTAGTCAAGTTAACTGGCAATTTGGTAGAGACGTTGCCCGGGGTCCTGAAGCGTCGTGATCTACGGAACTCAATACGTGGAAGACATTATCTTTTGTTATCCATGACTCAGCAAAATACCCACAACCTTTTCAGTCTCGCGCACCGCAAGGTAGCTTGCATCTCGCCGCCGGGCGCAATTCGTAGACCCTTTTAATACAAAGAACATGGCCTCCCCACTAGTCATATACTATCAGTTATCCCGCACATTACGTCTAATAAATTGTCCCTTGTGATTAGCAACCCCCTTATCCATCTATTAACATCGTCCAGTGGCGGCGAAACCGTGCCAATAGATAAAGAGTAATACGGACGGCCCGAGTTCTTACGTGGCATGGCGATTCACGGATATTTAGCATTCTCCCGGTCGCGATCGCAACAACCGATAAAATCTAACCTATTTGAACATGTCTACCTGTCATTGTAACCGCGTCCCTCGATGATAATCAACGATCTATCACCTCAGGCATTTGATGGCGGTCGTATCTAATGTGAGCTGTTATTTGCGCAAGCCGGCAAAGTCGCGGAAAACTCATGGGTTCACGCACCTACCTTTAACGCTAGTACTGCAAACCCGGTAGCATATGGACAAAGACTGCAGCGGAGACATTACTGCGTCCCGGCTAACGTATGGTACGGTCATAACTATAGTTAGGCCGCTTCTATGCCAGAGCCTGAGTTAGGGGTTAGCTCCGGAACCGGGTCGAAGTTTTGCTCTGGTTAGTTCGGTTCAAATAGTAATTCATTCGATAACCGGGTGGCACCTAACCTTGCGTTCCTTAGATTTGAGTGAAAAAGCCTTAGTACGCAGTGTTCTCGGGCGGCCGAATATGATGAACTTCCGATTGCCGGTGCCCTAAGATCCTGGCCCAGTTAAGTGTACTACTGACATATCCGTACTTCCCATAGGTAAAGCGTATTTCGGAAGTTAAATGTACTAGCGACGATTCCCCTGAACCGGTCCTAGTGAGATCGTTGGACCAAGCAACCTAACCAGTGGGCCTGTGGATGCAAAGCACACATGGCTCAGCGATCGCGTATAATTCAGGCTCGTTCGTGTGTTTACGCTATCAACTGGACGTTTGCGGTTAGATTCCTCATGCAGGTCATCGTGTAGAATCGAAAGAAGTTCATTAACTCGGATGATCGAAGTATAATACCCGATGATTCATTGGAAGGCGCACTCTTACCTAAGATATTAAGTCTTCACAAGCTGCATCCAGGGGATTACACGTGACCCTCATTAATCGGTCGCAGTCCCGGTCGAGAGATACGGCGTTTCAATCAAGTCAGTTGTTCTAAAATTGGAACACTATTCGCGTTAAGTTGTACGGTCCCGTCTCCTGTAAATACATTCAGTAGCTGAGCTGGAGCTCTTAGGAACCCTTGATGTGATTTTCGCCAATCAAGATAGATCCTGTTTTAATTGACCTGATACCGTGTTGGGAGCAGCTTTTCGGCAGTAAGGACAATGAATCTGTAATTTAAAAGAAGAGTAGAAGGTCGAGAATTAATGAGTCGACGAGTTCTGTCCTGCCTCTGAGGGCTGCGCCCTCTTAAGCTACAATGAGGAATCGACACGACGACTCCGATGCTCTGCGCGTCACCCACTCACCCGAACACCATTCTTTCTGTCGCAAGGAATCGAGCCTAAGAGTAAAGTTTGCACGTATCAATGCTTGATCATTATTGTCACCCCGCGTCCACCAAGTGTTAACCTTCCAGACGTCTCATCCTATGGATAACTTCCCGGTATTCATAGTCCATACTATCCTGATTGCGCAGCTCTGGAAATTTTTGGCAGTTATCATCGAATCATTATACGAGTATAAGCTCACATAACTGGCATGACGCTACTTCTACGTGGATACTAACGATCCAGCTTTGGGCTTACATCCCCCGGAAAAACCGGAGCTGGCTGCCGTCCCTTCCACGACTATGAATGTTTGCTCGATCCTCGTTGGGACGATCGGGGACAACAACTGACGGTTTCTCTTCGTTTGCGTACCTGAGAACGTAATCGTTAACGTATCCCATGCGTCTGGGCATGCTAGGCTACGCGGGCGCCACGTGTGGGGGACCCCCTCAACCGCACAGCGAAACGGGCATACGAACTGCAGGTTACTGCTAGTGTGTACCGATAAGGGTACAGCCTTCACTGCGACATGGGACCTAAAGCCAATTGTCACCAAAGAGTCGCGTTCAATCTATGGGACAGCCCTAGTATGTGAGGCTCGATTATACCGCACTTGGAGGCAGCCTATGACTTGTTAGGCTGGACCACGAGGGCTATAGCGTCGCTATACGTTTTATGCTGATAAAGAGTCGGACCGGAGATGGGGCTTAATCGTATGGGCAGGTCCCATTAAATCCGGTTTGGGAGGCCATAGAACCTGAAAGTGCCTTGACATATTTGTGATTGATATGTATTGTTATTCAAGATGCTGAACCCGTACGCGCTAAGGTTTGGACCTGTGGTGCGGTGCTCATAAGAACGTAGAGGGTGATGAGAACGGTGACGTTATAATCCGTTCACCGGTTGTAGGCGGCCCTACTTACGCTGTCCCTGGGTTTTTGTTATTCGACGAACGAAACCATTCGTGATCAATGAGATCTAGTATCATATGCTAATTTTTCTAGATTTGCGTTTTGCTTATTATTAATACGGTGGTCAAGGGGCGATTAATTAAACTGGGCAATGTTGACTCTTGCCTAAAACCTGTGTATCACTTCGGGCTTGGAGATAACATTTAGTCCCGGTCATATATAGATGAAAGGTTAACGACAGTCACCCTGGGCACCCGTCTATAAACTACTACAACTATGTTTACTCACGACAAACCATCCGGGGTACCGTACCGATTGGATCCTCTTCCCGCCTATACAACTATCGCCTTAGGGTTCCCCGGAGCACTACTCGTGACATCCAAACACCTAGTCCAGTGGAAATCTGAATTATAAATAAGTTGGATCGTTACCAAATTAGAACGATACTGTTATGCTGAGGCAAAGACGTCTAAACACATAAGCTTAGAAATGTCTCGACCCTCGGGGATAACTCTCCAGTCCGGAACTCTAGGGAAATTGTGATAGAATAAAATCCCGACTGGTCCGTTACACACGTCGGCACGTAAAGTTGGGAAAACGGTTTTACCTATACTGGTTTCGATTATGAATCCCGGGATTGATATGGAGTTGGACAGCGAAGAACTTCCGCGAGTCTTTCGAATGGTTTTCTGCTTTGGACCACCGTAACATGCACAACACTAGCGTTTGTTAGCTGGGGTGGTGAGATTCAAAGTTAACAATTCCCAGGACTCTCTGTGGTCTGCCCCCCCGCTTCTCTCACTAGTTGAAATTATCCCTGCCTCAATGGTGTTGGTCTCTTCGTAGTCTCGTACAATGTTACGCAACCGTGACTTTGCTATTCAACCGGTAGCTCAGGCCTATGGGTAGAGTGGGCTTCCCTGTTCCGTTGCCGCCACACCTTGGCATTAGAAGAACCCATAAACCCGTGCAATGGCATTAGTTACAGAGCACCCTTAAGTCTTCGTGTATAACAGGTTTAATTTATGTCCGCAAGCGCACACACACCTGTGCGGAAGGGTACCATCGTTGCACGGTCATCTTTCTCTGCACTCTCTCTTTCAGCAACTTTCAGGTTTGCTATGCGGGTCGCAAGCGGTGTTGGTTTGTGCCAACAGCCTATCGACTTGTTGGACCGGTTTTACAAGCGGCGGCTCTGTAAGGTGTTGCCGTTGAGGAACCCTAATGAGATGTAGCAGACCAAGCTTAAATGCCATATCGAATATATTAATCGGCGCTACTAATTTTATTGACCCTTTAATTTTATGTACACGTCATCATTCCCTAGGATTCTATCCCATTGCCGAATCTAATGAGGGTCTAGAGGCATTCTAGCGAGCTAATATGAGGCTGGTTGTTCTCAAGGGTTTGCTAACTGTCATCTTCGACGGGCTTTATGCGCACAGTCCAACCAGTCAGCGAGGCAAGTCCCATCGCGGATGATCATCGTACGATTGACCAGAGCTAAGGGGCGCTGATATGAGAAGCTCTTTCATTCCGCCGCTCCAGTGTTAATGTCCGCATTGTCATTTCTACAGTGGTGCACGAGTTGGTGTATGGTGCTTACGGGCCTCTTTCTATCTGTGTCAACACATAATGACTACACACTACTCCCACAGCTGCAGGATCCGGAATACTCTGATCACCCCATGCGTTGTATCTAAAGGCTTTAATCATGTCCTGGAGAGTGTCGCCACCAGACCAACGTTCTCCAGCGGAGTTGCAGGCCGGTTGGATAGGGTTCCCTACGAGTAAATAGGACTCAACCATCGCTCGCTATGGCCTCCTATAGCCTGCGCCCCGAGACTTCATTAATTCGTCTCGCAGCTGGTCCATTGACCGACAGTGTCGTCTTCGAGTACTCCATGTTGAGCACTAATCATATATATCTGACTAGAGCAGCCACAACTAGGATCCTCAGGTGGCCACTCGGTGTGACGGTGGTTTGATAATGCTTAAAAAGGGTTGTACCTGGTTTCTAAGAGGACGACAATATGTGACTGTGTTCCAGCCAGTGTGGATAACCGGTAGGAGGGACTTTTGAAAATTCGCGGCGATTCCGTAATGAAGCGCAGAAAACTTGAGGCTCGACCACTTTTCCAGATTAATTCAGACGCAAACAGTTCACATTACAGATTGCTAGCGTTTTTTAACGCGCGGCCGTAACTAATACATGGGTTGAAGACATTCGTGCAGGAATCGTCAGGAAACCCTCAGGACCTGGGTAACAGCCACCTGCGTAACCAATATAATTCCTTCTCCCCGGCAGGTCCACCGTATTCCGACCGTCACCTAGCGAATGACCCACTTTGATGCTTCTATTCCGGTTGCCTCATTGGGGTTCTTTTCTCAGCTAGCGGGATCCTAAAACTTCTACCCTACGCGATGTCGGAGATTCTAATGCTGCAGCTGTTAAAAAAGCCATGGTATTGCAATTCCCAAGACGCGACCTGTTGCGCCGCTAACTCCGTGATAACTGGGGGAATTCTACAGGATCGCGAGTCATATTCGCCGCAACGTAGCGCGTAAAAATAGATTTCCCATTAACTTTAATTGCCGTTCTAATAGCGCTATGCATGAAGATCGCTAGAGCATGCGCGTGAATGTCAAGTTTCAGCGTGCAATGTCCTGTATAGGGGAGATTTGTAAGGAGGAGCATATAACACTCCGCGACTATAAACCAAGCTGACCGGATAGAGTAGTGCACGATGAATCAGACTGAAACATTACAGTATGCTGAACTCCCTTTGGTTACTGGGTCTCTAGCGGGGGTAAGAAAAGCAAACGTCATGTACTAGGCCTGCAATCAAACGGGTATGGCACTGGTGAAAGAAGGGGGCCCACTTAAGTTTCCGTTCAGGATTAAAACTATAGCCTATACTCCTGAGAGAAGAAGGAGAGTGATTACAAAGACACCAGAGTCCTAACTGTAGGGTGGTCATAATGCCTGTTGCATTTAAGCAGGCTACAATACTGCGGCATTGCGGAAGTGAGCGAATCCCACTCCAACGTGCGATATTGGGGGCATTGCAATTGTCGAAATGTCCGCCTTGAATGAACTTTTTAGAGTTGTACGCCGGCTGATCCTGCCATGATGATCTGACCGCAGCCCACAAGCTCGTGCTTACTCGGAGGGGGGTCCTCATTATGTCGCCCCACACATGACATGGGTCAAAAAACATGGCATCGTGATGCATTAATCCTTAATCCATGTTTAATCAACCGATGGACCACCCAACGAGCTCATGCTGTATTTGGCTTCAGCACAAGGAACCCCTATATTGGTGGGTTCCTTCCTGGGTGTGGCTAAAACCTGCCTATACATACAGATATCGTTTCCCATAGAACTATTGCAAAATACTTGGCCGTCACGAAACTCCTCGCAAACCTTGATAGTTCCATGAGACATTAGCCTGTGCCTAGGAACAGACACACCGTCGATATTAGAGGGCGTTAGGAGCCCACAACACTGGGAGAGATCCGATAACATGCACAGGGCGGGACATGACTTACCTTCTAAAGTTAAAGAATGCCACGAGCATATTAGGGAGCGGTTGGTTAAGAGAGTCATCAAGCGCTGCTCATAACCAAGACCACAAGCGGTCCATCCTCGTTCTCGCACAAAAACGGTATACACGGCTGCGCCACAAACTGAGATTGTAATGAAGGAGTGTGTTGGGTGTGGAGGGTTGATACTGCAGCTTTTGGTTTGCAACTGCCGACAAATCTAACCTGGTCTTGAATGCTATGTTGCCCAGTTGTGTAGGGGCGTCAGAATGATGACGATTGACTTGCTGGAGTCACTCGCCTTTACGCTGAGGGCCATCGCGACTGGTGAGCATGTGCCCGAGCTTAAAGGTAATGGGGAGGACAAGGCAGCTGGAGATCAAAGACCCGAACTAGTTCTAGCTCAGTTATCAGGGCGATTGTTAGTGCTGGAAGCTTCTCCCTATTCAAGGCGATATCAACCCCAACGGAGAAGAGATAGTTAAAGATGGTCGGGCCCTTCCTTAGATATCCGAGCTTCGGTGCCAACGGATACATATTGCCGAACATAACGATTACGCGGCCACGCTGACATTTCGGCATAAGCTAGCGCGGATGTCAATTCAAATATAACACCGACATAACCGACGATCGGGCGCTACTCTGTGTTACACTCGACACTTAGCCATGGCACTTTTGACGGACCCAGGGCTTGATAACCCACCGCTCGAGGAGTCAGAAACCGAACGACAATCCTGGAGTGCGATATATCGAATATTCGAAATGTTGGTGTCTCGCACGCTCCGTGGCCATCGCCGGGCGTCTTCAGCAACATTTAGTTAAGGTGGATCCCTTTGGTCTATCTCATGCTTGTTTTCATCTATTTCAATAATAGCGCCCTGAGGTCCGCCACAGCCTATGTTCGCTCTCAGTCTCCCCTCAAAGAAAGCCTGACAGATGACGAGCGCCACCGGCCTCTTAACAGGTACAATACATGATTCCTTTTAGACCCCAGTGCTAACATGGGCCTGGACCCGGCCAGGAGGGTTCTCATACCGTACCCGACTGGATAGCGGCACGAACCATATAAGCACATCAACCGATAACCGGGGGAAGCGTTAGACAACTGTCGTAACATAGAGCCCCATCCCCATGGAGTAGTGAGAATAAGCGGATAATACCAACGGACTGTTAAGAGTAAAAGAGGGATTACCGCGTCAATACTCTCAGCCCTGCAATTTAACCTAACTTTTGTCCATCTTCCTTGCTTCTATCAATCGCGAGCCAGTCCCATGTCCGGGACTGCCCTTGTCGGAATGAGGTGCCAAAATGATCTCATCGATAACGCTGCTGAAGTGTGGACTTGCGTTAACTAAACGTACGACCGCACATTTCCCCACGCACGCTCCGATTCTATACTGGTCATAAGCATTCTCCCGCGCTTTCCAGTTCCAATCAGAGCCCTCATACTCCACGCACGTGACTATGTTTGTGGGCTGGGCTGCTTGATTGTGTGCCGGTTGCGATTGATTCATGTGGGTCATATTGATTCTTGGCAGTCGAGTACTTAGTTAGACGGTTTCCAACATTGCGCGAACGAGTATTGTGTGACGCTCTAGTTTCTGATACGCTAGCCTGGATGTCCGTAGAGCCCCTTCTGTACGTATTTCACAAAATCGAGCATTTGACTAGGTCCCGCCGGGTTGAGAAAAATGCCACAAGAGAATCCTTGATGAAATAAGCTAATGTGCCCGGGACCAGGCGTCTGCTCTGAGCCCCCCCTTCCGATGTCACTATCGAAGGAGGCTGGCAATCTAGCGCGGAAGGCCTCTTATACAAAAGGCGGCGACATCGACGGAGTAACGTGTGTTTAAAATTCAGCCCATAGCAAGGGATAAACGGTATACGGGCTGTAGCAAATCCGTAACACGTCGACTAATAGAAAAAGTGCGTGGCCTTTTCCCTATAGTTAATTAACAACTTTTGGTCGGAACCTAACAAATGACTGAACCTGATGTCGCCCGCCGAGGTTGGAAGTCGCGGTCCCCGACGCGGCGGACATAGGGATTGTTAATATACTCGCAAGAGTTATGCTACCCGCCGCGTGATGGGGTCAACATATTTCATAAGTAGACCTCCAGTTTCGGTTCGCCTTAAAATGCACCGTTCTACCTAGGCGCCTGCTGTGGCACACGTACGGTAATTTTCGGCCATCGCATGACGTTTAATGTCCTTCCTCACTATATGTGAACGCCTACGCATACCTACAGAATGTTAGATCCGGATAGTGTACCAAGGCGGCCTGACCTGACTTGGAGTGGCGTTTCCAGAAGGTCAGTGACTGAGTTTCTCGTCCTACTATGTGGGCTCGGTGGTGATGTTACTATTAGCCCCATATCAGGCACGCATTAATCAACTGCGCTTTCGTCCGAATTGAAGACTAATCAACTGGGATGCAATCACGTCGCTTTATGATCTCCTTAGACTTAATATCCCCACGCCTAGACAAACATCTAATTGACCTTCGCCCTGAGGGCCTTCATGTAGCAGTTTGACATCTGGCTGGTATTATCCTGCCTTCATCACACGCCGGTTATCACTTCATCACGAGAATTGCGAGCGCATGCCGCCAGCCGGATGTCGGAGCTGACTGCCCGTTGCGTTCGAGCCGAGCATCTATGAATGTCAAGAATGCTAATACTGGGAGTGATTGGGCAGGAGAACGTACTCAATCTTCTGAATGACCCTCAGATAGAGAACGTTTACTACGCTCGCGTCGTCCGTGACGGGTCCCAAAGTAGACATCAATTAGGTGGCTTGAAGGGTCCTCACGTCTTCATGCGAGGTAATATCGCGGTGTCGATGAATTGATCGCCCCATTAGCAGGAGTCGCCGAGGCATGTCAGTCAGCACTCGGCTTGGCGATGTCTCCTCGCCTTCTAATAGGGTCCGGGTACTGCTTACGCTTCATGAGACGTAGCTAAGTCGCATTCTTCCTTGAAGTCCGTATTACAGTAATCTAAAGGTGACGCTACCGTTCGCCTAACGCTTGCTATGGTAAGGACTACGTGCCTTGACTTATACGCACGGCCCTGGTATTGGAGCTGGCTTCAATATACTACATTTTGTCCGACACCGCCTTGACCCAATGCAATAACTGGGCCATTGTCCGACGTCTATTCATGTTTTCCAATGTGCTACAGGTTATCCAGCCCCGACATGCCCACCTGGCACCGAATCCCCCGGCAAGCAAAGTCCTTCGCAAAGTCGCGGAGCCGAAGTTTTATTTTTGCCCTGACCGTGGTAAGATTATGGATTGAAGTATAGGCGCTGAATCCCTATCCAGCGAGGGCCCTGCGTACAGGTAAGATATACGTATTCGTTTTCGTTAGCCCCATATTACTTGGGAAGCCGTAAGCTTTTTCCATGAGCCAGCGACACAACGTATGCTCCAAGCATGGACACATACTGGACAGTGGCTCCTTTCACCTAGACCATCCATCGCCTGCTACCTTTTCGAGGGATGGGGAGTTATTCAATCTATTAAAGTTGGGAGTATAATGCTCTGCGCCTAATCGTGCGTCGGATCCGACTAGCCGTTCATGATATGGATTAACCAGTCGAACGTCTCGGACATCATACTCCTTTCTCATCACGATTGCTCGGGTATCCTCGTCTGAACACAATGACGGAAGGCTTGGCAGAGGGCGGCATGGATCTGCGGTTCTGTTGTAGCAAACGTACGACGAGATCGCTTGGGACAATTTCGTGTCATATCTATGACCCCGATGGAACTGAACTACGGAGCGCCAGCAATCGTGGCTAGATATAAAAGTACACTCGACGGCATTGCAGTCCAGAAATTACAGCACCTTCTGTCGCATGAAGATAGTGGCAACTCCTGTAGTTCCAATTGTCGTCTGCGGCAGGTCATATACAGTAACTTCCCGGCCGGGGGAGTGATAGTCACGGAGCTGTAACCTTGGACACCCAATGGCCTTTTCGCAACTATGAGCAATTGAGAATATGTCTTAACTTAAAGAGCAATCTTCATTAAAATATTTGGCATCTTTAAAGTTTGCTTATCCACAATTAGGTACACCAACTAAGGTGTATCAATTGGAGACGGCTAGAATGCTGTGGCTGGCCGATTTAAGGGGGAGGGAAAAGTACGCACCTACTTCCGTGGCACAACAGTATATAATGTGGTTTCATATGCAGGCTAGTCAATTCTACCTAACAGTTGACCCGGTATATTACCCGGGGGTTCAGATTGATTGATCTTGCTTGTGATGTCAAACTAGATAGCGAATATGTTGAGCCCTTCTTGTAGCTGGTAAGTTTACCAACAGGCTAGATGTCCCATAGCCTTTAGTATCATTAAGGCGGAACAGTAGGAACAGGATGGCGGGGTTCTGGCAGGCCTACAAGGATCTCCCGTCGAGCGCGTTAGAACCGTGTGTTTTCACGCGTCAATCACTATAATGCCCAATTAACGCATCTATTTGATGGGCCTGAGCGAGCAGGCATTCAAGTTATACGTTCGGTCTGTAGAACGTCTTTTCTATTGGATATAACCTCGGCCCAGCATACTCTCTATGGATCTACTTCGGGGGATTGAGTATCTACTATGCGGCTAAAGGGTGTTCCAACAGCGCCCTACTTTAGTGCGATCCATGCTAGCGTGATGCGAGGCCTTCCCAGCAAAGGGCGTTCAGAACTGGATCCTATGTGTGCGAGCGGATCCCGTCACACTTTCGGGTGGAAGCCGCAAAGAAGCACAGTGGTGACTGTCGAGCTCAGAATGCGTAGACTGAACAGCGATAGATCTTAACGTGAACTCGCTGAGGGACGCCAAGCTAATCTGCGAGCGTTGAACGATCCAAGATGCTTTCGAACCCCGTCCGTCTTGCTTACTTAGTTCTACTGTAGGCGTATGATTCGCGTCACCTTGCTAAATACAGGTGAGTTGTAAAATTCGAGAGATGAACATCCTTTGGATTCTGCTTGTGAGATTGGGCCGGGTCGGTATGCGATCCGGAGTTGGGGAGCGTAGAGTCCCCATGCAGGGTAAACACCCATCGCGGCACAAACAGCCTTTAGGCAGGCGGCCATATGCGTTCACGTTTATTTACTACTCGCACAGATCTGTGAATGTGGTTGCCATGTATGTGCTGCTGAAACCGTCCCGGTTCTACGGGAACACACCATGTCGCCTTGCGAACACTCCCGCTGTCAATGCAGGATATATGCACGCAACATGGGCAAAAAGTAGCCCCAAAAAACCGGTCGTTCCGGGAACCGGGCAGACGCACTCAGAAGGGGCTCTGAGTCTCGGTATGAAAGTGTTTCGGTTTTTCGAGGAAAAATCAGTTGGACTGCACTTACCTATCCCAATCTGGCAGTTTAGAGGCAATTCGTACGACCGATCCTCCGACTAATGGGCGGCGCGAAAAAACGTTCGCCTAGAGACCTAGAACGTAAGACATTCAACGAGCAGCCGGGTATTATACCCATGCCTCACATTCCTAGCTCTAATCTGAACTTTGAGCAACGGAACATCGGTATGCCCGATAATTGTCCCATCCATCCACGGGGAGAAGATCCTCGTGCGTGCCAAGCTGCCTCACAACGATTACGAGGATAGTAGTGTCTTTTCGGCGTTATACCGATTGCCGTTCTTTTGATAATGGTTTGACGATCCCTGTCGGTAACGCCGAAGAATAGAGTGGCACACGTTACGTCCCCACGAGATAGGATCACAACTCCCCTGGGCGCCCATTAGCACAATAACTCTAAAGTAATCTGGCTCAACAATTCCGAGCACACATATTTGAGCGACCGAACCATAACCATAGGGTGCGTTCACGACTAAAGCTGATATCAATTTGTATGTTTTCATAGGTCATTTTAAGGCATTATAACTTTTGCTAATTAAAAACGGATAGTGCTGGGCACCTGCAGCCTCCTCGTCAAACCCACTAGATGAAGGCAACTCATTCATCTGACGGTAGGCCAACTCACTCGCTCCCGATACCAGCCGGGATTAGGATGATAATCTTCCTGTAACGGGTGTCGTCAATGTCCCGACTGACTTAACGATATAATCACTAGTGGATGTTGCGGCCCTGACTAGCCGTCTGTAAATAACCTACAAGTACTTAAGTTCCGGAACTCCACGTTTATTTCTTCAGTACGGTTGAACGTGGATCTGATATCGCACTGGGGGATATATGATTGTGAAGCACACTCGATCGACAAAGTTGCCGACTACCCCCTTAGTTTCCGTGCATCAAGGCTTTGCTATGCCTCCATGGCAGCTTAATTGAATATTCTTCATGTTAGCAAGGTCACATACTGTCAGATAGAGCCCGCGTGTCCTCTTTCTGCGGGACTGATCATATACCAGTTAGAACGGCAGCCCCCTTCGGAGCATACTGTTTATTTGTGCTCTCTATTAAAGATAGTCGTCAGAATGTGTAGATGAGTCCTGGAAACACCAGATATTCGGGCTACCCGCGGAATGCTACGCGAACATGATATGCATTCCGACGGCATAGACCCATACACAATGGGCCGTCACCGGATCCGATATAGTCCCTATTCTAAGAACGTTGGAACGTCTTGTGCTAGAGTAATTGACACGAACAGTACGAGGCTTAGAGCAGGGCCTTCTTCTTTGCTGCTACCGCCTCAAGTCAACGTCAGGCAAAACATGGGTCACTAACCACCTTGATTGTTGCAATCATTACCGGGGTCACCTACAATTCTGTCCTATCGGACTCTCGTCATACTAGCCCGTACGCTCGCAGTCACCATACGTACGTATCCCCTGTTTATATCCGTCCGCTTGCTTAGTCTCTGGTTGGTGAGATATGATTGCAAACGCACTATGGTCGCGACTTCACGAACACTACCTGCGACACATTAAATTGTTTGGCTGCACCTGCCAGAACGTGGGTCCTCACCGCTGCAAACCTTTCTACCCCCTCGGGGCTGGTTGACTCCCTGTTATCACTTTTCTTTGCCGAACTCGGTCCGTCATAGCGGCTATTTTTCTGGTGACCCAACCAAGCTGCTATCCCGGCTTATTCTCCTTACGGTCACCGAATGCTACCAATGTAGGCCCTGGTTTACCCTGTCCCCCTTGCGCGTAGTCAAAAACTATTGTACTATAGCGAACTCCTTTTAGCTAATGCTCCTTGATATGACGGATTCTTCACTTTCTTTATTTTCCTCGCGAATAGGTGAAACCATTTCGGTTAACGATCACGGAGCATTTATAAATAATAGACAAGATTTAACACATGCGATCTGTATGCATTGCGGCTTCACCTAGGGGATTGGTCTTCTCTTTAAGCGCCGAGTGATACGCAGTCAGCGCGGCGCTATCGTAGATCGTTTCCCAGAATATCCTATGTCCACTACATGAGAATAGAGGAGGCCGTGAGCATATTCCGATATCCGTTATTTTTGCCTGGGCGAATGCGGATGCGTATTATCTGGAATCAAAGTCCGGCAAACCATACCCCGTAACTAGTGAGCAGGTGAGTATCGGTACGGTGACCCACTTCACACCTTGCTAGTTCAGCCAAATCGGTAGCCTCGCTTTCTAGTAACGCGATTGGTCTCACCGGTTTTGCGCGAAAGGACATCGATACGGTAGAAGACTGTACTAACCCCAGTAAAGACTTGAACACCATTATATTCAAAGTGCATGTGCTTGTAGTCTACCAGACTCGCTGTATTTCAGGGAACAGTCTGGGCGAACCCTTACTGGCCCGCCGCATTGTGAAGCTGATACACCACGCTTATCGGCCGAAAAACTGCGGAACTCAAAGCCCACATACTCAGCCCCCCATGAATGTGCATCACCGAATCTACCAGCCAACTCAAACCTTCGGCACTTCTTCTGCGCGCCTCTTATTATTAACGCTTGTCAGGTCTCGCTAAACTCGGGTCGGTAATTCCATTGGGATTCCGGAGAGGGACGGTAGTTTGCCTTCGAACATACCTACCCAATACACTTTGCATGGGTGGGAGTGGGAATGACGTCTCATCCTTATCATTGGGTGGTATGTATGAAAACACTTATATTGCTACATACCCGCCATATCACATGGGTGATGATCTCCACTGCTACAAGACGACTTTTCACAACTAATGCCAACTTGATCTGTCACTCAAAAGTTACGAATTCGACTAACCCTGCACTAGTTGAATAGCGGGTTATACAACCCCTGTCAACTTAAAGAACATCATTTGTGCCCCCGCGCTGACATTTCAGGAGCTCATGCTGACTCACAGGCGATGATACTTGGTTGCTGGCAAATGTGGACCCCTGATTACCACGAATGTTAGCCAGACAGTCAGGCACGAGTCCTCAGCCCTTGGGCATCCGAGAGTACAGCCAACCTTTGGGGCCTGCATCGCGCAAACTAATGAACTACATTGGTTCTCGAGGGCTTGTCGGTTTAACCTATTCGGAAAAGTCATGCACTTGTCCGTGCTTGTACGCCCGCTATAATTTGCATATGCCTCGTGGGTCGGAATAGACTGCGCGCCAGGTCCCTGCGTCACTTACCCGCAAATCGTATATGCAGGGTCGCTATGAATAGGGTAAAGCACCAATGTGTGTAACTTCCGTGACCTCGAAGAACCGGCGGAGGGAGGCGCTATCTAATCCCACAATAAACGAGCGCGCCGGCGAAACTTGTGGTTACGGTTATTGTTCCCTTTCGCGGATTCCTTGAAGTCCGTGAGTCGCATTAACAAGGAGTCCAGAGCATGCTATACTATTCACGAACTCCCTCCATTCTATGGGTTGTCGCATTAACCACTCTAGTGCCGCCAGCGACCTCACTGAAATTAGAGGGAATTCTTTTGGAAGAGTTTCAGTCCGCGGCTGCTAGCATGTCCAGACAATTCGGGGCCGCAGATTTAACCGCTTCGTGTCAAGGTAGAGCATTGCTCCTCCCTATTCCATGTGAAGATCGGGGCACAAACTGAGAATTAGTATTGCCTTGGCTGGTCTGGCTGTTGGCCGACCATCCTGTGCGACTCCCTCTCCCGCATT
>NW_024705484.1:0-4310 GCF_018977255.1 Callorhinchus milii | reverse complement strand
CTTGTCTAGCCTAGTGGGCTGTGCGCTCACATGGCTCAGAGAGTGTGGTCCCGTCGTGCTGTGTCTGACGGCTTGACCTGACAGCCCGGAGATCGAGACACTCTGTGGCTTGTCTAGCCTGGTGGGCTGTGCGCTCACATGGCTCAGAGAGTGTGGTCCCGTCATGCTATGGCTGACAGCTTGACCTGACGGCTCGGAGGTTGAGACCCTCCGAGGCGCGTTGAAACAGTGGGCTGGTGATTCGTAAGCTTCAGGTGGAGTTGTCCTGTTATGTTGGGACTGTATCCCTCAGTTGTTAGGGTGCATGTTGTGCAGTGAGTGAACGATGGGTCGTCTCAGCTCGGTCGGTACAGCTATATGCTGCGATGCGAGTCTTGGAGAGAGACTGGGTTGAAGTTCCCCCGATATGGCCGACGCGTGCTACTGGTTGTGACGCCGCGTCGGAAAGGCGGTGGGGTGGTAACACGGAAATTCCCCCCGATATGGCCGACGTGCGCGGTTTTAGGATGGAGACGCCACGTTGGAAAGGCGGGGGGTGCTAACGGTTGACATGTAATGTCGGTGGTGGTCCTCATTGAGGGCTGCTGGGACGCAAGCACGGAATGCCTTAGAGATGCGGTTCGTGCGTGCGGCCACCATTTATGGACAGGAGCAGGCAGATTTATTTTGTTTGTGTCATGTCAATTTTATATATATATATATTTTAAAATGTAGATACTGGAGCAGCCCTGAAGTGCGACTTCTTTGCCCAGTACATGGGTCGGCCCTGAAGTACAGCTTCTCGACCCGGGACATAGACAGACGTCCGGATTAGTGTGTGTAGAGGGATGCTCGACATGTTGGTCTTCGCCTTCTCTCCACCTGACGGATGGGAGGCTGGCAGGGTGGTGTGGAACCCTGCCATCCATGCGGTGGTTGTGCATCCAACGCGTCGGAATCTGTATATTTGTTGTTGTTAATTCCCCGTTTTCTATGCGGATCCCGAGGAGGGCTAGGTGTGCTGCAGGTCGTTTGTTCACCTTTTTGTTGATTGATGCTTGTATATAGTGTAAAGTTGTACAGGTTGGTTATGGTATTTATGGTTGCTTTCTTGTTCTCTTTTCTTTTCCTGTTGAGGCTCGCGTATTTTTTTCTCTCTCTCCCTTTCGTTAATTTTAACTTTCTAATTATTGACAGCCGGGACGGCTGGAGGCTACATAGAGGAGGGTAATGTAGTGACATAAGAAGGGAGGGGCTGCTGGGGGCTCTGGGACCCTGGGCGGGCCAGGCGCTTAAGCCTCTTGGCACCAGGCGCTGGGTTCCCAGGCGGTGCAGACGCTTAAGCCTTTTGGCGCCAGGCGTTGGGTTCCCGGGTGGCCCAGGCGCTTAAGCCGCTTGGCGCCGCCAAAGGGGGGGCTGTGTGTGCTCTGTGGGATATCTGGGGGCGCACACAGCCCCACCCCTCGTTGGGGACTAGGCATAACAGGGAAGCTCCCCGGACGATCAGGGCCAGTCGTAGCTCAAGACCCAAGACCCAAGACCAGCCATCTCAGGACCCTGGGACGCTGCGAGAGCCAGTGGTGAGACTCTGGAACTTCCGACTCTACGACCTTGTGAGGGCGAGTTCCAGAGCGTAGGCAGAGTAGTGTATCTAGGCTGTGTGTCTAGGCTGTGTACCGAGGCTGTAACAGAGTATCAGGACTGTTGGAGAGTAGTTGGACTGTTGGACTGTTGGATTGTAATAAAGAAGTTACCTCTACAAGTGTCTCCGGAACCCATTACACCTGCATACCCGCTCACTCACCCACCCGCACAAAGGCAAAGATCCCCCGAATAGCCTGAACAGACTGTTGGACAAGTGCTGTTAGCGAGCATCTATGAAGGCCGACATGGCACACGAGTGGGTGGGCGGCCATCACAAAGCCCGGCCGCCTTTGTCTCCCGAGTGGTGATATTTATACTCCACACCAGGTACTCATTTGAGGCTGAATCGACCTAAGGGAGGCTCATGACCAGTTCAGACAATGGTCACTGGTCTTGGTGGCCATGAGTGGGAATTGAACTTGGATCGGCAGGTTCATAGCACAGCGCACTAACCACTACAACACCAATCTCCACCGACACACACACGTGCTCAACCACCCACACGATCATCCTCCTACCCTCCCACCTGATCCCCCACTCATTTACACGTGAAGTTGTGAGATGATTTGTCAAAAAAATAACAATTTAATGTTTACTATTTTTTAAAGACATTTAAACAGTTACGCTAATATAAATCCAGAACAAATAAATGTCAATGATAGAGACGACATACCTTTTTTTAAACCTTTAATAAGAATTTTTTACAAGGTACGGTTTGGTGCAGAAATCCAACGAGCCTCACCAGAGCCGACGACATCAGTCCAAGGGACAAATCATCACCGTTTGCCTGGCCACTCTGGGTTTTGTATAAATCGCGACTCGTAAACCCCAACACCGAGGTGTGAATGCAACGCTCCTGTCTAGGCAGGTGAGAGTCGATTCGTGTCTTGGTTCGTCGCTGCCGTGTGCGCTCCAGGGACAGCGTCTCTCAGCCACAGCGAGCGGCTATCGGTGAGAAGTCGTGGCGAGCGCAGCTCCCACTGAGAGCGTAGCGAGTGGACCTGGCTCCCGTCTGGAAGTGGTCAAAGCCGACCGTGTAACGTGTCTCACGTTGCGTCTAGACAGCTGCGTGCGATACGAAGCTCGTGTCTGTGACCTTGCCCACCTGAGCACATTTCCACGGAATGTCTCGTGAGGTTTGTAACCTCGTACTAAGTAATGTTGGCTGTCATGTCTGGATTGGTCCGTAATAAAGTAGGGCACTGATAAGGGGTTGACAGCTCTGCATACCCACACCATGTGCTAGATCTGAGCTGTAAACAGTCAACGGCGAGGTTATTGTGAGAAAATGATGAGAAGTGAACTCCTTGGTTCTTTCCGTAAAGTCACGTAGATATTTTTTACAGAAACAACCAAAGAGTATGGATTCCTGCAGTCACGAAAGCTTAAAATCGAGAACAATGAGAAGTGTCTGTCGTCAAAGTAAAAAGTCACATTGGTGATGAATCGCGCGTAGTGTATTGAAAGAGACATTGATGAGGCGTCAACCATTAATGTTCTACAACAACAACATAAGCAGCAGCTGCTGTTGCGTCAACGAGCTGCACCACTCGCACGCCGTTCGCCACAACGCGCTACAGATGCAGTCCATGGCGACACGGAGCCAAGGCGAATTCGTCGCTGCACTCCGACAACAAAGAAAGCGGTGGATAAAGCAAAGCACTTTGTGGCAATCACCCGAATGTCAACAAGACGCAGGGAACTACTAACTTTTATATTTATATATACTGTAGATGTCCATAATGCAGGTTGTTTGGTTAGATGGAATAAAACTTCTAGATTTGAAGCTTTCGTGACTGCAAGGATTCATATTCTTAGGTTTTTGTTCGGTAAAGTCACGTAGGTAAAAAAATTATAAGTAATAAAAGTAAAATAAAATAAAAATCACGACGTTTCGGAGGCAAGACGGAAGCTTGTGTTGCCTCCGAAACGTCGTGATTTTATTTTTATTTTACTTTTATTAATTTTATTTAGAATTTTTACCTACGTGACTTTACCGAAAAAACCTAAGAATACTGTTAGGTGTGTTATGGTCATGTGTTAACTTTCCTTGTACTTGCGCTACTATCATGTTTGTGTTCTGTTTGTTGTTGTAACGTTCTTACCCCGTGCTCCTACTGGACATCTGTTACAAAGAGCTTTACAGGTCATCGGATTCCTCCTGCAGTATAAATATTCCGATTCTGATGTACGTCAGTCCAAAGATGCCAAATTAACATCTGTGATAACAAATCGCGTTACCGGTATCTGCTTTGATCCACATTGCTCACCGGAGCTGTTGGGCTGTTCGGAATGTACCACTCACTCAGCGGGAAGTGGGGGGGGGGGTAGCAATAATTTTGCATTAACTTTTACTTTAAAACATAAACATACAAAGCAAGATACAGCATTATAAAATCACTGTAACTATTATTGTACAATGATTAACTTATTACAATTTGAATAGACGGAATATGGTAAAGTTTTAGTCGTAAAATTGTGAAATAATGGAATAGAATCACCCCTGTGATTGATAATGGTTTCTCTCTCTGTGGGTCATCGCAAGACAAATGATTTGATTCAATTGTAATCAAACTTTAAAGTATGATTTAAACATGCTATTGCATTTACACTTTTAAATATAGAAACACTTTCTTTCGTGTAAACATCCCCGATTGTAAATGTTGTTTTGGCCAATCAACAGCGGG
>NW_024705483.1:15394-40747 GCF_018977255.1 Callorhinchus milii | reverse complement strand
CCAATATCATTTTCGCTAAATTTTCTATTCACGAGTATCTCCGGAACGTATCCCTCAAGCTGAACGAGCGAATACCTTACGTTGAAAACCGGTTCCCGTTTGTCCCGCGCAGCTGAGTGACTGCCACCGAGGTGTGGTGCTGGACGGGCTGGAGACGCTGTACGCAGCCACCATCGCGAGCGCGGCGCACGTGGTGCTGAAGGCCCTCAACAATCGCCGCTTCATCTTCTTGGTTGACCTCAAACAGGATCTGGCCTCGCTGGAGGCAAACGAGCAGGCTGCACTCAAGAAACGAGGTCAGGGGCACCGGTGCAACAAGAACAGCTGTGTTTCCTTGTTGGCCTTATACACAGCATCTTGGAAATACAGTTTGTATAGTTTTTTTGATTATGATTATTTTATTTTCAACGTTAAGTGAGCTTTGGCGGGACACGTCATTCGAAGGGATAATGGCGGATGGTCGAGGCTGACATTGGGGTGGCAGCCAGAGAGGAAACGTGCCCGAAGGGGTGCCCACCGCAGAGATGGAGCGGTTAAAACAGGTCCTTTGTAGGGGCTTGACGGATTGCCGCATTGCAAAACTGTGAGAGTTGGCTACGGATTGAGGAGGCCTTCATCCAACAGTGGATCGATGTATTGCTGACGGTGATGATAAAATGTCTAATTTCACAGCTTTCAGTTTAAGCTTGTAACTGTGTATTTCATCCTGACACGACGAATGTATCTTTGGTTTTAAAACTATACTGCACTTAACACGCAGTTGGTTGTGCCTGATTGGAGCACCTCCTGTCAAAAGGAAGTCATGTAGACAGCTTTGCGTAATGTTTGACCCTATATAGAGGCAGAGCTGGTGCAGAGGCTGGAGGAGAAGAAGAGGTGGCTGGAGGAGATGGACGAGGATGAGTACAACGCTCTATCAGATGAGAAGCGGATGGAGGTGGACAGTTTGCATCTGGCCGCCCTCAAGGAGCGCAAGGCTTGGTCAGCACCATCCCTCAAAATACCCCCTCCTTGGTTGTCGTTTATTAATTAACATTCATATTTTAGAGATTTAGACACGCGTCCTACTTTTATCACTAGCGGAACTCTGGAAGTGCAGCAGGGGACAGTCATTGTGCGTGTGTGAGCTGCCGATTATGGAGTCTGCTGAAATGCGTTTTGCCTCTTCGCATCCTTCCTTGTGGTTAGTGAGGAGGCTGACAGGCTAGCGAAGCAGGAGCTAGAGCGTCTGCGGGAAGAGGAGCTCGAGAGGCAGAGGGAGGAGGAGGAGAAGAACAGAAAGCCACGCAAGGGAAAGAAAGACGCCATCATTCGGGATGATCAGACGGCACAGAAGAAGAGCCAAGCTACTCTCAAGCTTGTACGGATCTCACAAAACACTGTACGGGCGTCAACATGTATACATGACATTGTGAGCAAAGGATTGAAAGAAGTGGCTCTTCTTTTGTTGTCCAGCAGGTGTCATCTGTTGCGGATCGGTCCGAGTCCCAGGCCTTGGAGGATGGGACACGCAAAAAGAACAAGGGGAAGGAACACAAGGCAGCTGCGCTATGCCTGCAGAGCGACGCCGCTCAGCAGCCAGCGGCGACCATCAGCGAGCCAGACCCGTCAGACGAGAAGAAGGAACTTGAACGTCGCTTCAAGGTGAGAGCAGAGATCGAGGCGGCTGAGTGACTGAAGGGACTAAGGACATGTCAGAGCACTGCGCCAGCACCACTGAGTTACTGGGCACAAATCCAGGCAACCTGCCATAATTAAACTGGGTTCCCAAATGTAGTGAGTTGATGGTGTCAACCCAGTCTTTATTGACTGCACACGCAAAAACAACCATATTAAATTTTCATTTTCACGAGATAGCATTTTTTTTCTTGGTTCTTTCGGTAAAGTCACGTAGAAGAGATAGCATTTATTACAGCTCTAATACTTAAGAAATAAATTTGGTTTGATTGAAAATTGACGAACAATCCTTGCAGGGCATGTAAAAATGTGTATGTATCCTTAGCATGAGTAAAGAGGTCTTAAAATGACTTAAGATATAGTTCAGTGGCGTTATCTTCTTATAGGTGCGTTATCTGACACAAGCTGATGCACTACCAGATGAGAGTTGTGAAAGTTCTGAACCTCATTGTTGGATTATGCAATAATTATCTTTAAAAATCAAACCTAATTTAAGGGCGATTAGAGCTGCCCTGGTTTAAATATGATTGATCTCATTTAAGTTTGAGTCAAGTCCATTCTTTTGTACATCCGTAGTTATTGAATTAATTCACACTAATGATTGATTCATTGTAGTGTGGGAGCATTCAGCCGAACATCCTGATTTATTATGCAATGCTTTTAATTATTTCCCGTCAATCCTGTCCATTGTAATGCTTTTTGAAGGCTGAAATAAATCCATCTAGTGGTTGTTGCATTAATGACAAAGTTTAAATGAATCACCATACATTCTCAGTGATATCATTTAATCATATGAATAACATACTTTCAACTGTAGTTCAAATGCTAACTGCTGGAATTATTCAATGTTGGTCAGCATCCAGTAAAATATTCTTAACAACATAGTAATAAGAGTGGAGCTCTATAGGAAATATGCAAATTGAGGTTTGAAAAGCGTAATGTCGTGCAAGTTTTGCATGATGCACGTACATGTCCATAACACTATATTACCAAAAAACAACAGTCTCAGGCAGCATGTTGGTCTCTCCAGCATCCCGAGAACAGTCGAGTTACACGATGTTTGTCAAGTCCTTCAATTGTTTAAAAATTAGATTCCCATTTCATCGTCAGTTCGGATAATTTATAACTCTCACCTAGATTGCTAGTCCCTTTATCTTGGTGTTGTTGTAGAGTGGAAAGTGATTTAATCAACAAACATTCCTATTGCACCCCCCTTTTTTCTTTTGATCCGCATTTCTTGTTATTGAAATCGTTTCACCCGGAGAGGATCTGACACGCCGAATTGGGAACTTAATGCGATCTCCTAATAATTAGAGAGAACGCAACTCACTTCATTGGGACACATTGTATATGGTCTGCTACATTGATTCTAACGTAGATAATAAATTAAAACATGGATGTGTGCAGGCATACGAGCAATCACAGAAAGACGTGCAGAAGCTGCTGGAGTTCTGGGACCGCACGCAGGGCACGCTCGTGCTCCCGCCCACACCCGAGACAGAGGACATCGTCGAAGCGAGGACGAAAAACCTCCACCGTCGGGCAAGAAGAGCAAGAGGAGAGAGAGAGGGAGCGACTGGAGCGTGAACGCGAACGAGTCGAGCAGCGGGAGAAGGCCGAGAGGAGCGGCTCGAGAAGTTGCGGAGCGATGAGAAAGCCGAGCCGTCTCCGGCGCCCGGCTCTGCCGATTCAGAAAGGGTGGCGCAGGAACGGCCAGGCTTACGGAAGGCGGCGCTGGGCATCCCACATGTGGCGCTGGAGGTCACGGATCCCCGTGAACCCGTTGCAGAGAAGCTGCTGGCAAGAGAGCTGCTGCCCTCAGTGGACGAAGTAAAGAGGCACCCTTTGACCTTTCCCCTGCTTTTAATAAAAATACCCCCGGTACCATATTGGCAGATTGTGCCCCCATGCGGCTCCCCTAACACCCCTTAAAATGTGCTATGCCAATGAGCATCTATAACACAGAGATAATAATGCGTGTAACATATTTGATATATAAACAAATACAATCATTTGAATTCCATCATTACATTGATGAATGAAGGCCTGAAATACTGTCAGTCATTGTGGTTGTATGACCATGGGTTAAGTTATCACTTGCAACTGATTTTGTATGGTCAGAAATTCAACACAGGTCAATGCATTCATTTGGTAGATTTGATCATATTCCACGAATATGAAAGCCATTCTTTGTTTTAAAAAAGTTATTACAATTACTTTACAATGGAACCCTAAACACCATGTTTAGTTCTCTCTACGTAAGTGTCCATTACAACATCCACCATATGCACACCACTGTGATGCTTAATGTATTAAGTATACAGCACAAAAATCGTGTTTATATCTGCATCTTTTATAAGTAACTGCACTACAAATGAATGAGTACTGAGAGGTGAAAAGAAAGTGTCATCTTAAGAATCCTACAAGTGTGGATTTCAGCCCATTTTCCAGTGTAATGTCTTCATATCATTTTTCATTTGCACTTTTATGACTCTTGCTGATATGATGATGACTTTTCTCTTTGCAGGTTCTGGACGGACTGGGCCTGGGTCCAGTGGGCCCCTATCCCACCACCGGTCACCCTGTCAGTAGTGCCGTTCCCCGGCAAGCGCAAGGGCCTACCTCCCAAGCCCATCGAGCGCTTCCAGTTTGTGGAGGCGGTGGAGGAAACGAGCATGGATGAAAAAGATCCAAACGAAGAGGTTCAGCCGGAGCCCGAGCCCTGTATTAAGGTATTGAGTTAGTCTACAAATCCCTCCATGGTCTTGCCCAACCATATCTTGCTTCTCTAATATCCTACAATGTCCCACCCCATCCTCAATATCTACTGTCCCTCTCTGTGCCTCCGTCGCCCTGCGCCCAGTCTCGCATTAATTCATTTTGCCTTCTTGCTCCCCTTCACTGGAAGAAACTCCCACTGCACATACAACAATCATTTTCACCGACCTGCTTCCATTCCTCCCTTAAAACAAGCCCCATCTCTTCTTCCTTGCCCACCCTGCTACTGCTACTCCCTGCCCCAGCCCTTCCCCCAGCTATGAGCAGGCCTACCCCTACACCTCCTTAACCGCTCCCACCTGCCCTCCTAACTGTCACCATAACTACACCATCGCTTTCAATAACCCCACTTTTTATGTGAACCACTATAATCGAACGTACAATTTTATATATATTGTAAGCACCTTGGACAAGGGAGTTGTACAAATCTACATGAGATAAGATGATGCTGCGCTGCCCGAGAGGTGTTCTTAACGAAGCGGCTGGAGGAAGCAGTGCCCTGCACACGTTACCCCAACTCAGCCTACTCCTCCACTTATTGTAGGTGTATCGTCAATGTATAGAGCAGTTTTTCCTCAAACCCCAGTTTTCGTCACCCCCCAAGGTGCAACGTCCTGTGATCAGCAGCCGCCAGGTGCATGCAACACGCAGCGGACTGATTTGCACATGAATAGAAAATATCGGGGTGGAGAAATAGCGCTGTGGTCATCGCACCGTGCCGTGAACACGGCCACCTGACTTCACCACAGCGAACGTCAATGGTGCGCGATATCCGAACGGGTCCTCTGCACCCCTGTTCGCAAATCCGCATTGACCAGCATGGTCAAACCACCACCATGACCTAACAGTGGAGGTCGAGCTTCATCTAACAGTGGATATGCAAAGGGGTGTAAGCTAAAGCATGGAAAGCTGTGTGCCAAGACTTTCACGGCTCCCATATTCGGAATATGTTTGAACATGCCACCTCTGTTTAACACGTAGGCTTTCGCGATCAACATTATTCATAATATAGGTTTTTGAGTCAGATCGCGTTATTATAAATGTGTCGTAACCCTCCACCACCCGATATGGCCAAACAGTAAAACATGTGTCACTTTTTTTTGTTGACACCTCTGTTGTGATACTGGCTTCTCTGCAATGTGGGTTTAGAGTAAAAGGCAATTTAAAGCTAAGCTGTGTTTTTAGCATCCAGAACCACATTTTTCATTATGTAATAATACATTACTTTATTCGTTACAATACTCTATTTCTTTCAAAGCATCCTATACTAATATTGCTGTCATCGTAGTGCATGAAATAGTTAATGAAATTTAAATAAAAATGTTACAGACTAGGTTTTGCACTTCGTGTAAATAATATACATTAATAAGCCCTAATTCATGTGAAATACTGTACACGTATCAAATTATATTTGTACATCTGCAACTTGAAAATAATGTTCATATTCACAAAAAATTTTACTTTGCACTGTTTCTAATTGAAGTTAACTGGTAGTAAGTGTTAATAATTGAATTAGCTGATTAACACATGCTTAATTAATCATGACGTGGGTCATTTAATCAAATTGTCACTGAAGCTGATCCTTATTTCCTGGGTTTGTATATCAACCTGCTTACCGTCACTGTCAGTTCTCACAGTACTTGTATCATATTCAGGACAACAGTTGCTTCCGTACATTTAATAAAAAAAAATTCTCAGACTATGTTAGCGTACGTTGTGCCCAGTGAAATGACAAGGTCCTACTCTGCAGTGGAAAACAATACAATTGTAATTGGAGTGGAGTGAAAAATGATTTTTAATATTAGGACAGACCAAATGACATCTGCGTGATGTGACTTACATCATTGGCTGCCATACCAGGAGGAGCTCACGACGCCTACCAGGGGCAAAGGTCGAGGCAAGGACAAACTGGACAGCGCAAGAGAGAAGGTTCGATCTCCACAGAGAAAGAGCGCCACTCGGTCACCCCCACAGCCTCTGGGCCAGCCTGCAAGCGCTCAGGTGGATGGTGAGATGGGCAGCACGCAGCAAGGCGAAGCGTCAGTAGCAGAAAGCCGTGCAACAAGGTGAGCAAGGCCGACACGTACACCCGACACTATCTCCAGCCACGGTCCCTGCATTCGTGGTGTAGGCATAGGGTGGAGTTTTACATGGCCACGGTTGCTGATGCAACGCGCCGTGTGAGACACGCCTGCTCGTGATCGCACGCCCTTACATTGACGGGGGGCTGTCGGCAGGTTGAAGACTTTCCGCTGGGTGGTCGACGCGGGCAGTCAGGTGGAGCTGCACGTGAGCTTCTCTGCCAACGATGCGGATCAGTTCGAGAGACGCTGAACCTGGAGGTGCTGGGCACTCGTCGCCGCTACCAGCTCTACTGCCGCGGCGTTTGCACCTTCCCAGGCATCAGCCAGAACCCCAGGTGCCGACTCAGCTGTGAAATGGAAGAATAAGCCGGGCAAAGGCTTGCTGCGTTCCTTGCTCGTAACGCATAAGTGAGACCATATGCGCGGGGTGAAGCGTCGGGGGCGTGACAATGTACCGAATTGCCTTGTCAATTTACCTTAAAACTGATACACAGGCTTAAATTCTAGAGAGTTGCTTTGTCCGTAGATTTATAGCTGTCTCTACCGGGCTATTGAACACAGTTGATAATCTCAGGTATCCGAGCTCAGGTATAGGTGTGGCTTGAAGGCCGGGAAGTGTTAGAGAATGTATCACCGACACAGAATCGTGTTCTATGCGGAGGTCTCCCTCAGCCGAGGGTCGAGTGGTACGAGGTCCGGACATGTAGCCAGAGCTCAGCAGGGTACGATAGCCGAACTGCTGGTGTGAGAGCAACGGCCACGTGCCCCTCATTCCGACAACACCGGGGTGAACTTTCCGCCGACATCAGAATTGGCTGCAACTATCCGTATATGTGTGTTACCGCGGAAACATTCGATGTAATCCAGGAGATCCACCATGATAGCTCTGGGCTAATTATAAGCAAGAGAGCGACAATCGACCGCTCACGACACCAGCTTACAGAGCGGTGATGACTTTGTCTGGGAAGCCCGAATTCCCCGAAGCTGACATAATGAACTAGAATGGAGTTATGGAGCGGAGCGAGTGATAAGTTGGCTCCGCACCTCGAGTTTGTAGGCCCCCGTTAGTGTATCGTTCATACTCCCACTATCTAAGGAGATTGACGGCTTGTAAATCCTGATCCCACACGGTCTCCAGGCACTGTACCCTTACATACCGATATCCCCCGTCTCAGTCCCGCATCGACAACCTTCGCCATGCTCTGCTCCAGGACCTGCGTATACTGGTCAGATCACGCACTAGGTGTGTGGTGATCTATGTCCCTTCTTACGGGGCGGTTATTAGCGCCTCCAGACCGGCTGGGACTGTGACGGCAATATGTCTATTATAACCAGCGTAGCTACGCTAGGCATTGACGTTTCAAATGGCGAGACCCAATGGTTTCTGATCGCGAACCCAGTGACACACTCGACAGGGAAAACACCTCCACGGATGAAGGTCCCTTAGACGCTAATGCTTTTACCGGCGGGCTCCGCTGAGAACCCATCTACGTCCCTGCGGAACGCCTTAGCACTAGTCACCTGTAAATGTCTTATGATCGCATTCGCAACCTCGCCTGTTCATCGGGACACTCGTCTCAACAGTACTACAGTAAGTCAGTCTACTTCAAGACCTTGCAAGTCGGGTTCACTTTCATTAGCACACCTGTTCCCTGTCCCATCAGGGCCTGAACTCGTGGTTATCCCAGTTGACCCGCATACAGTGATATCCGTGGTCCATCTGGTCGGGCTAACCCTCCTCCGGTTCTCAGTTGCACGCGCTCGGTCATATTTGTTCTAGCGTAGCGAATTCCCCTCAATCCAACGGATATTTCGATGGTGCCAACGTCGGATTGGCTCAGAGAATTCGCGCGAGATAAGTGTATAATTTCCGCTCATGGGGTTTTATGTTGCAAAGGAATTAGTGCTGGATTAGGTTAGTAGCTTCGCATTTCGTCAGTCTGCGAGTGAGGGCAGGGGAGGTTGTATATTTCCGCGACTTCGCATACTCTCGAGACTTCCTATGTCGTTGCAACGCGTTAATTGGCTAAAACGACCGGGTGTTAAGGACCGCGAACGCGGAAAACTTGTTAGAAGGATTAAGGTCCCAAACCAACTCGGAGACACGGTAGGCGGTTAGCCCGTCTTACTATAATTATTGACTTCCCCGCGGTAAAACCAATAACGACCGCTTGCCCTTTAGTGGAGTTGTTAGCCGTACATTAGCAAAACGCCGGAGTATTAATTGGCGCTAAAAAGGACAAACGAGGTTTCTCATTTCTAAATGACGTTGGAAAGTGATCGAAGCCAGGAGAATGACGTCCCCACGTCTTCGTATGACCGCCCCCGGAATTCGGACTAGTTCGTCGGAAACCATTCGTAACTTGTAGATACCATGGGAGACAGTTATGACATAGAGCTTATGCCATGCGCCAAGATCGATTTGAGAGCGTGACCCCCCATAATGCCCATCGATTCTGCTAGAGCGGAAATGTCTTGCTCTCGGACATAGAGCACTGCAAGACTCCAGTTTGATGATCGGAAGGTTAACTGACCGTAAACCGGATATTTGGAATGTTGCCTACTTTATTTGCAAGCCTATTAAAGGAGCTTACTGGTTCGCTATAATTGGTGATCGTATTGACACGAGGGCGCAGGTCCGAGTGACCAAATGAAATGCCGCTCGGACTGCAATTTCATGCATCTAAAGAACTTCTTTCCCTACTCTACGTAGGGAGTTTATTCCGCTAGGCCGGCATACGTGTACTGGGGCCCAGTTTCACTTCGTAAACGACAAAGCGCAGTGGGTCGGAGTCCGACTAGCCGCACTGTCGTAGTCCCGTTACCATACGGGGAGTACTCACTCTGTTCGCCAACACGAGGAGTGGACGGACTACGTGATCCTGTCTACAGCGCGGTCCCCCGTTATATTTGCCAGTCTTTGATTGGGCGCACATCCTTTCAAACCCCCAAGCATTTACAGCTAGGGACGCCTCAGTAATGGTAGCGTAGGTGATTGTCCCTGTCTGCAGTCATCAGCGGAGTTCATTACTAGAGGTTGACTCTTGTTGGGCTTTAGAGAACGGTGATTCTGAAAGCGTACGCAAAAATGCCGAATAACAGACCGCTGCGATGAGCGATAGGAGCCCGCTGTGTTAGTACATAAGGGAGTAGACCAACATTTATTGAAATGTACCATAGGGCTTAGATGTATGCACTGGGAAAGCACATGAGGCTTTGCGTCAATGTAGCGCTCCGATTACCTGTCCAGTCTAATGTCCAGCCGTAACTTTCGACAACTAACTAGCTGCCACACTGGTTCAGACTCGGTACGAATTCCCAACCGCTTCCTGCGGAACGATATATGCGCCCGGAAGAAAAACGGCCCTGGTAAAGCTAGCTCACCCGGTCCTGGGACCCTTCCTGGGTTGTAGCGCGCACCCCTGTTACTAGGTATTTTGCAAGCAAACTGTCACTCTCGTGTGTAACAACGAAATATTTTCTGGTTCTGCATCCTAAAACGCTTGCTGTGTTGCTAAACAATCTCACACTCAAAATAAAAGCTACGGCGGGTGGCGGAATCCTCCAACGGACCGTCGAGCGCCACTTTTAAATGAACCACGGTATAGCTCGAAGCCTAAACGCTTCTCTCGGCGCTTAGTACGAACGTGTGCCCAACTCCGATGTCGTCTGAACCGTTTGGGTTACTCCAAACGTTGTCTTAACTCCGCCCTGCTTTCGAGAGGGCGCCTGTTAAAGAAGCAAACTGTTTAGCAGTAGGCGCAGGAGAGAAATTAATGCTCCGTGTTAAAAATCAGCGCTACGATTCCAAGAACAAATTGCCATTTACTTATCAGACAACGGCCAGCGGGCGGCCATCGTACATAGGCATTGTTAATGGAATTAGTTTTTACGCTGTCCCGTGTCTTGCAGCGACAAGGAGTCTTTCAGAGCAACTTGGGCCGGCTCCAACTTTGAGGGATAGGTTCTTCCTGTGGACCCGGACGCGCAACTGAAATTTGCGGGGGCAGAGGATTTCAATTGTGGTCTCCCCATCGGTCGTCCTCGGGAGTGGGGCATGGGGGCCGGGCCGGCATGTTGTGCCAAAATGGGCAGAATACTTAGTACTACCACAATCTAGTGGTGATGCTCGGTCCCCAAAATGTGTTTCTTCTTGATCACGCTTTCCCGGAACCGTCGTGTTAGTCATTGAGAGACCGCGTGTCCGGGTACCTGTATGAGTAGAACATGAACGTGAACAGCGACGGGACGCCGGGCCGTTGTCGACCGACTCCACCCGTACCCGATACCTAGGAAAAGAATCAAAGTGGCCCGGGTTCCTACTTAGTTCTTGCGTAACCTATGAACTTCCTCCGTCCTAGTGCCCGTCGGTGAGGCTAGTAGCATATAGCATGCCTCGGAGCCTACGCGCGGACGGGAGTTTAATCGATTAGGTCCCAATTCGACGGAGACGCTCTTGGCGTTTTTTTTTACGATCCCTGTGAATCCATGAGTGCTCCACGACAGGACGCGCCTCGCTGGAGCAGAGGATCCCTTGCTAATCTGGGAGACGCAGGCCTCGTTAGGGTAGTACACCACAAACCCTAGACCCTCTCATGTGAATGTGGCTCTCGGCACGTGAGGTCGACAACCAGAGTGGACCTTTCGACCAGGGTCACCTCCACACATGCATAAATGCGCTGAATACTTGAGATAATTCGTGATTGGCGCGCTCCCAACAAACGGCCAGCACTTGATTGTATATCAGAGCACTGGAGTAGTTTTCACCGGCCCTGCCTGTATATCCATGACGTGCGGTTGCTTAGACCTGGATCGAAGTTGGAGTCGTCTAGGAAGAGACGAGAATGTCGAGATTCCTCATAAATATTGCCCTCACTGCGCATATGGGAACTAAGTTAATGTTCTCCTAGCGGGTTGTGTAAACATACGGAATGTCTGTCTCACACCCAGCCCCCCGCGGTGAGGGATATGTAACCAGTTAGTACCCACTTATGACGTTGTGCACGCATCCTAGTATATATTACTTCATGGTGACGGGATAGAAGCTCGCAAGGTCCCCGATTTCCTCAACGGCGCTGTCGGTTCCGCCGACGTTGATACGTCAGGTACAGGTCTATTATAGACCAAGCTTTCCCACGTCGTCCTCAGGTACACGCATCCCGCTACCTTGCCGAGTAGCTGGGGCCGCATCATACCATTGGTTCCTGGGAGGCATCGCTAGAAAATGTGTACGAACAATGCCTCTTGTCATGGGGACATTACTGGGCATCGACACCCCGGGGCCTCTCAGGGATCTTATACAAAGGGTCCTGTTCTGAGCACTCATGCTGACATCTCATGCTAGCTCATACGACGTTACAAGTCTACTACGGCTACGCGCGCGTCACTCCTCGTCCAGCGCACCGCTGGCTATATATCGAAATACCACTTTTTTCAGTTCTCGGCGCTTCGAGCCACAGCGGCAAAATTGTTCAGCTAATAAATCTGCCTGATATTACCTCAAATATTAAAGAGTCCACGCGGGAGGGTACGCCAAACTTCGTATGCACCCGAATCAGAGGTAGTCGGGGCTCAGGTCGGCCGAAATCACTTCCGCCTTACGTGCACTCGTGGCCGGGGCACGCGGAGAAGGGTCTCCCCGACTGAGCGATGGGGCCCAAGGATCTATCAAGTGTTGGATACAGTCCGTAGAAATACTTGTGTGGCTATACACCGGGCTCACACGCAGATAAGTGATTCTGCGACATTTTAACGTGGAATCTGGACAGTATAACTACGGTTACGGTCCCTGTCCTTAGGATGAATTCGGCTGCCTGAGAGCGCACCGATAATACGTTGCGAGCAGAAGCCTGCATAACGAACTAGGTTATGAACCCTTAACCCCGATTTCCATCACCCAATTCCGTTCCCTTAAGACTATATTCTGGTGTTGGCTGCGCTGGCCCTTGGTCAACTTCCTGGAGTGTCTGGGACGACTACAGAATTTCTTACATAGGCATACTCCCCCCTAAGCCCGGAAAGGGTCACATCAATCGATCTAGACTGGTGTCTATAATTGCTACCAGGGGATAATGGCACAGCAGCATGCTTCACATAATGTCCAAGTTGTTAAATGTTGAGTATAAGTTCCCATTACCGCACTCATCGCGATTGTTTGATCCTTAAGACTTCTGCATGGTGTTATGGATTCTCCCTGGCCAGAGAGCCGAGCCTCGCCAATGTTTCTGATCGCGGTCTCACTAGCGCTGCCTTCCATCCGGGCGCCATTTCACATTCTTGTGGCGTCATTAGGAGCTTTGTCCGCAGACAAGTAGATTCCCCGATAGAGATTATGGTCACCTCGACAGAGCGCAGGTTTAACAGTATTGAAGGGGTGTAGACAGAATACGCCCGCGAGCGTGAGTAACCGACCCCCCAAACCGCCACTACCAAGGGCCACGGTGCTACTTTACCTTACAGCTTATAGCCGGCGTCGGACTTGTATCACAGTGATAGCATTGAGATAGGTGATGGCACGAATCAAGCCTTTAAATCTTGCTCCGAGATACGCGGTTTTACCTCAAATTCTTTGATTATTCACAGCTCCTCCCTTGGACGGGCGGAAACGTTGAGCTGCACGGCGAAATTGTATTTTAGTTCTGTAAGATGGTGCTCAGAGTAGTCCGTGGAGTGTTGCTTACACAACCACTTTGTACTAGTTTCATATGCTACTAGCGGAGTTTATTACGCTTGCACTCATGTCGATGTTCTGTCCTGGAGACGAGAGTATGATGTAACATAGCGTTGCCGGGTGGCTTACATACAAGTGGCATCTTAGTGCGGCCTCGGGATATCCTTTATCAGAAACTATGTAATATTGCGAGCTTACCACGATATGCCTCACCGGTTAACACTAATAACAAGAAGAGGATCTTCACAAAGAGGCAATGGGCCGCCAGGATACAGCCGTGAGTGCGACCGTAATGTCACAACCTAGATCATGGGGCCTTGCCTAGAGTCTACAGTTTTACGCTACCACAGCTACGTTGCCAACGAGTTCACGTGGCTGCTTAACCTTAGAGGCCCGGCTGTACGCTGCCGCATGTTCATGAAAATATTACAGAACGTCGCTTGATGGTGTTAACAGACTGTCTTAACAGTTAGGCTGCGGCAGATTGGTCTGACCCTTTAAGCGCGTAACTGTTAACCATAAGGATTACGGGTTCCAGTCAGATCGACGCCCATGAAGAGTCGGTGCGGTACACTCTCCCCTAGGGAGCACCCAGGGCTTATTCGCAATAAATTATCGGCATCCTGCATGAATGATATTTAAGCCCGTGAAACTGAAAACCAATGCGCTTGCGTCGAAACATGGCGATATCGTTAGTTGGCCAGCAATTCGTTTGAACTGGAGACAGAGTCTTCAGTCAAGCAAACGGCTACTATACGGGTATCTTAACCCTTCTAAAGTGAGTTTTAGGCTCTCGCTCAATCGTAGTCTCACAGGACCTTGGCAAGCCAAGTTGGTCCCTGAGCCCGGGATACTAATCCTACCGGCATCCTGATTTGGTAGGCCCCGTAATCACTCGCGTGATTAGATGGACGTTAACGGGGGATCGCTTACAACTCGCGTACCGATAGGTACCCCTGATAATTTGACTGGGAACACTACGACTGGATTTGTATTCGAACATTATATTCCTTCGCCGGGTTGGGCTTATGGTCCGCCTAGTCCAACAGGGAAAACTATACGCAAGGATTGCGGGCCGCGCCGAACAACGCCCTTCCGCCACGCAGCCCTTGTAATACCAATTTGGAGGTGTCTTTTCGTACGTGCTTCTCATTCCAAGAGATAATTATTCATACACTACGCCTGGTTAGTGAACTCAGGTTGACTCTCCGCAGCTTCGCTCGGATTCTTATTGTCGGATTGCCCTGATCCAAGCGCCTAAACGTGCTACCGGAAACACGTCCTGGTTCGGTACGAGTCCTCAGTAAGAGTACTCAGGACAATTTGTGGGAGGCCCCTCAATCCGTCATGATTCTCCATCCGTATCGCTACTCATCCCATACTCATGATAAATCGTACTGAGCCTCTAACCCCTACGAGAGCTGTGATACTTCCCCGAACTTTGCCAAACGACCCGAGGCCACGTTCCGACCGCGCGAGCTTCTTGACATTGATTACCATATTTAGTACGACCACCCAGAGAATGATCTATTAAGCGCGGGATCGACCGTCCCCGAACTTCCTTCTACGATAACCGACCCTAACACTTAAAACACTAATGATCTGACGTTTCGCTTCACTGCCACCGAAAGCAGCTAAATAGAAGTCGTCAACGTCATTGCGCAACATCTTAAGAGGCGTGACCGCTTATCAGCGACCATCCGGAATATCCCTATCAGACGGTGAGGTTCTAAGCCTATCAACAACGGTCGAAGCCCCTAGACAGTAGCGAGATTTAAGGTATACTTTAAAGACTGTGTTTCCACCCAATTTACACTGACTATCATAGGACCGACCTATTCCGAGGGTGGCATTGATAACACATCGTTTCATCCATTGAATCCCTTGCACCTCTCCCTCACTTACAGAAATCCATCGCGCTCGGCAGAGGCGTTGACTTTTATTAGTAATATGTACCGGATTGCTACTATAACTATGTGGGTTTCTCCTACACCGCACGGTCCTGCGCAAGGACCTGCAAGGCACATACAGAAAACTGAGCGGCCGGTGAGTTTGTATCGATGCGTGCCGCAAAGCCTAAATCATTCTTATATGTTCTCTGCTCTAGCCTTGACAGGCAGCCGATAATTATCACCGTTATTTGATGTAGCGAGCTAAACACAACATCTACCTACGCTGGAACGCGCCGACCCCCATTAGAAGTTCAAGCCAGCCCTCGCCCGGCTCTACAGGTGCTTCAAGTTAGGATTCAAATGCCAGGTCGTTTAAGTCGTCTCGGCAACTGTTACGTCGAACTAAAACTGAACTTGGAAAAGTTCCCATGTGGCTAGTGTATCAACCCTTTACTGAATATGTGACGCGTACCAACCAAAACCTGAATTCACAATAAGCCCGACTACTTCTGCGATGATTTAAGACCCTATAAGTAATGTAGCACGTGGGTATAGTGCGACTGAACGAGCTCCCGATGAGGGGGACCAGTGTGCGGCAGAGCCGATCGCCGCATCGATGTGACAAGCAAATATGCAAGACTGAGGAGCAACGCTTAGCTTAACTATCGCAATCTGGCACCCTGAATACAAGTCAGATCGGGTCCAACAGGGCCGCTTTATAGCCCCCTATCCTAGATAACAGTATGTATCGTTAAGGAGTCAGTGTGACAACATGGGAACGCATCTATCATGGTTTAGAGCTGTCGTGTTTACACGGGAGGGATTATTGCTTCGGACACTGTCGCTTTGCGACCTGCGGGAGTTTTCCCCTTGTGCTTGGGTAGGCGCCCAGACAAAATGTCGTTTGCCGTGACCCTGTTCTTCTTCCCTTGTCATATCGCAATATTTTGTGAGAAATAAGTTTTGTAACGGAGCCTTCGTAAAACCCGCTTCTTGCTGTCACGTGCCGTACAGTTATTTCGAATAGCATATCGAACGTTAAATGAATCACCGCACCACAAAATCGTAAGGGCTGACGATGCCGTTAATACAGACACCACACTTTGGGGCAAGAGTGGCGTATATTGTTAAGGTAGGTTACCTAATAGGGCCTGCTAGGTACGACGTCAGTCGAGGGGGATACAGTCTTTTTTCCAAGAGAATACTGACAAAGGCGACCCTTGCTGGTCTCCGGGGTTACGATACTGGAAATCCCCTCGTACCGCAGTACGAACGCCGGGCAAGTGGCCAGTCATAATCCTATTACGATCGCGACGTTGTGCTCTCGAACCTAATCTCTGTCTCTGGCGGGCTTGCCCTAAGGGCGGAGTCCTAGCGTAAATTGGCGAACCTTCTAGGGCTTCATATGTGACGGGAAGTTCGCGTTGCTACCCCCTCGGTCCTTGTCAAGCCCTCGCCGTATTGCTCAGAGACTGGCTGTAGGAACTATTAATGGGCATCAAAGAGTTTGTCTATTAGGATCATTGATGCCTCTACATCGCTCTCGGCCAAACAGGCAACAATACCCACCCATAGGGGGCTTTCCCCACGCGGATAGCAATAAAAAGATAGACCCCCCGGGATATACCGGGAGTTAGCGCGAGCTACCTTTCTTCTCCCCCAGCTTCCGCTATAGTATGGAATTGCCCCGAGATTCTCCAACAGTTCAGGGCTTTCAGCGTCCTTGAGAACGTAGAAGACTCAGAGCTCCTAATGAGATCCATTATCCACGGCGATCATAAAGGAGCTGAAGCAACTGTTCCAAAGTCACATAAGGCATTTCTGAAAGTATTAATGCACGTGGGGCTACTATGGCAGCGTACAGTCCGCATAGAGTTGTGTGGCAGTTCCTCGAGGGACCAACTCCAGCGCATGTGAGGAAGAGTGGTCATAGTCTGAACTCGGCGTATAGGTCGAGCGCCATCGGCCTAAAGCTAGTTATCAACCACGCGAAGGCTTTGGGGATCAGATATAAACAGGCGGCATAGCAAATCAATAGCCGGTCGGTCCGTTCTGCTCAAGATATTTCGCGCACTAAATCACATTGGATGCTGTGGAGTTCTACCTTTTTCGATAGACGCTCATAAGTCTCAATGCTGTGAATAGGCCAACTTTTCACATTAGCATTGTAACTCTTAGAATCCCCACTCATCGACAGTAGACTGGCATCTATCGAGAAGGTAGGGGGGTGGTAAGCCTTTGTTGTTCTACGAGTGGGCACTATCATAAGCTGCTCTAGTTGAGCGCCACACACCGGTAATGAACCCGGGTTCGACCGACTCAAGTGGCTCCCTCTGGCTATGCGAGATAGAGAAACGCCTTTTATGTACAGCAGTAATCCTTGAGGAAGCATCTGTCCGGTCATTGCAAGCCTACCCACATGATCTTCATATTAACCTTCACCGTCGTGCAAGTGTTAACTAAATTTTTCGCTATTCAGAGAACCATCAAAGTGTCCCAGGCAGGTCCCTCTGGGTGACCGCGGTGGGTACGTGTTTACCACGGTTTCTCTATTAAGGTCTACTTCCCGTTCTAGGACCTCGTAGGCTTACCTCCCAAGGCTCCTCACGTAAGTGTATGGGAGAACACTGTTTGTATAGTTCATCGCTACATGCTTCCTCAAGATCATGTGGGAAAGTCTCCCGAGCCACCCTAAACGAAATTATCCTCACTCTTATTTCGTCATTGAATCTTACGAAGCGCACCAATTTGAATGGAAGCTGCAAAGTGGATAATCGCCCGTAATGGACTTTTGCGGGAAACGCGCTTCTATGATTATCAGGAAGACCAACCAAGGGCAGGCATCTGAATGGATGAGGAAAACTTACTTCAAGAAGATAAGCGCAGGGTCACTGAAAACATGAACCACAAAATAAGACCATCAAGATCTACGTCCGATCACAACGTGCTAAGTCCGGTCTTGATTGCCAGGGTGCGACTTTCGAACCTCTGCAAGTACTTCGACTATTTCCTAGGCGTTAAGGCATAGAACAGATCTACCGCAGGCTATATGCACCATCCCTTGCTGCGAGTCTAGTAACTCCGACTCAGTCACTCAACTTTGTTCAGACCCGGCCTCAAGCATACTGTAGATTAGTTGAGCAGTTGAGCCGAACAGGATCTAGTTCGTGTAATGGTCGATCACTGGCCTCTCTGTATACTAGTACGCACGGTCCGTCAAAGGACAGTTGCTCGGCTCGGCAGGGCCATGTCATATTCAAGTACGTTCTCCCGTAACCGACTGACAGGCCTTTGGTGTGTTCTGGTAGGACACAGGCAAACTTTCATCTCGCGCAATGCCACATTAATACAGATTAGGTAACGCTTCATGTAAAATTTCCCCTGCAATTAAGGTCAGATATCATCGACCCACCCATAGGTCACGTATCAAGCACCACGCGAGGAGGCTCTATCTTTTCGCGGGCTCTTTCCCGACGTAAGCGAGCGCTCTGCGCGGAAGCCAATTTCCCCGCTTCGATGGGGTTCGCGCCGGCGTAGCGGTAAAGTTTATTAAGTGCCGGAACCACTCTCACGGCGGGCGGTCGGGGAGTTCATGCATTTCTTAGGTAGGCCTAACGAGACCGTGGTACGAGTGAGTCCTTTCATTTTCTGGTCAGCCTCCTGACACTCGCAGTGCCGTCAAGAATCACCACTAATGGTGGGTGGCCAATGTCTCTATATAAAAACTAGAGCTGTATATTTCTATAGTATACAGACTTGAGTAATGTAACTTCTGAGGCGTGTCTCCCCTCTTAACTTTTCCAATTCGACGGTAGCGCTGGGATGAAACATATTAATCAGTGGACCGTAACTGGTTGGTGGTCTTTTCTAGCCAGTGGGTCATACCCTTGCTACCCTCAGCGCCCTTCAGATTTCGGCTACCCTTTCACTGGGCTCGAGGGGTGGCCCGCTAGTTCGCATGTCACCCTAATACAATAGGCATTTGGATCACTTGTCCGTTACAAAGCGGTTAATGCAATGTGTAAGCTCGAGCCTAGACAGCGAGTACGGCCGAGGCCTCCGCTTCTATATCCTCTTTAGGGCAAACGCGGCGCATGTAACTATCACATGGGTACGAACCCCTCGAAGTATTCACGTAGCGGTGCGCTATATAGCGATTGCAGCTCTATGACCCCGCTTCTGCCACGATATGGCCGAAGCGCCTAAGATCGGCGCTACCCTCAACTAAGAGAGCACAAATAAGACCTACTACAGAGCTCTGTCTCGGCTTTCGGAACAACATTTGCATGTAATCTGCAAAATACTAACTTCACCGTAACTCGGAATACTCGCTGGTGCCGGAACCATCAGCCCTAGCTCTCTTAATAATAAGTTTAGGAACTGACACCCGACTCCTCCAGGCCTCATGACTCCGGAACGACGTGAGGACAACCCTCCGGTTCTTGTAATATCGTTGCTCTGGATCGTCTAACCTGCCTAAGGGAGATTGTCTTGCACCATTGCATATTCCGTTGGCAAGCCTCACCGGCATACCTCGAGGTGATTTCTACTGCCCAATTCGGCTTTTACGAGCAAGCACGCCAAGAAAAGAATCCCAACCTGTATTACCCCCTATCGAATTGTGCTTTCCTGTAAGGCGGTGTGGTGGATGATTAAGCTTGTGTATCGTCAATGCAATGTCTGTGGCTAGATGGAACATGATGGGGCTTACAAGGCGAGCGGGTGAGACCTTCTGCGTTGTTGGGAAAGACAGTACCGTGGGTACTCAGTGAGCTCGTTTATCCCGAAAGCAAACTTTAGACGGTGGTGGGTCCCCCCGGCTGTACTAGTATTCGCCTGGGTGGCGGGCAGCGCCTAGTAGGGGCTCTGATCGAAATCGAACCAGACCACGGTAGGATCAATCCAGAAAGCACATGACGCATAATAGGCGACCGCCCCCCGTAGTACAATCTAGTGGTTTCATCGTTGCTGATACGTGGTAAGCATACAACGGCGAGACTCATATATACTAGCTTATATCGATAAAGAAAGTACCTCCCGAGGAATGCTAATAAACTTATACTTGCCTATACTCACCTTGACATCTTTAACCTCCGATAATACATTGTGAACAAAGTCTTTGGTTAAAGGAAGTCAGAAACTTACGTTGGCTACGGCCTAATGTCGCAGTAGTTGTGGTCTATATGGGTTCCGAGTGTCAAGATCCGACAGGCGTCACAATCCAATCAAAGAGAGTCTGTATTTCGGATCTGACTGGCACCTGGATCCGCAATGCTGCTTTTCAACACATACAAGAAGCCCTGTTAGCCCACCCTTATGAGGACCGTTCCTCTGCGTCCGTTCGCTCGACATTTACCCCTTCCTAATCGCTGATAGGTATAGTATTAGGACACTGTCAGCAATGGCCACCAACGCGCCAGCAACCGATTAGGGCTAAATTCGGGGAACCTGAGAACTCCATGGATCCCGATGAGTGTATAGCTGACTGGGGGACCACCAGATTCTTCTAGGTCTCTCACACGACCTTGCTTTTCATAGGCAGTTTCCTCATGCATTCCTAGCCGACCCCTTCTCCTCGCGGTTTAGCCCGAGCAATGCTGAATATACTGAAACCTTATCACTGGCATTGCGGGCTATGGGCTTGAAGCTTAGTTGAGTTCACCTCCAGTACACTCTCTCGATCTGTAGAATTCCGAATGTAGCGGCTGCGATAGAGTTCCCGCCTTGGGAAGATGGCAATAACCAGTATATTAAGGGTATTCAAAGTAATAGTGTCTGGCTATCTTGTCCCAATGGCCGTTGCTAGATTGGACTCTACTCCGGTTAGAGAGCTACCTTGATGCGTACTAATTAAGGGCGGCCCTGGCGCCGTTCGCGCACAAGCGCCTATAGGATCTCGCGATCCAGTCGTAACTGAAGGTAATGCGGTACCGTCGACACAGGATTCAGATTTCTGCAGGTGGTCTTGGTCGGCGTATTAGTTGCTTAGCCCTAAGAAGGCCTAAGACCCTCTGCGTGCTCATATACGCATATTGAAAAAAACCGGCGGCTTGTCTGATTTAACAGACAATTGTCCTATTGAGTGACAGTGCTCAAGGTACTATACTGTCTCCTATGTTCCTCGTCGCCACTGACTCATGAGACAGCTAGACAATTGCCTGAACGCGATCTCATTAGATCCGGATACATCTTCCTCGGATGGTACAGCGTGGCTTTTGTATACTTACGGCTAACTATACTCCTATAAATGTACACTAGTACCCAAGCTGCTAGGTTAGCCATTGGGATGGGGCAGCAAATGTCGCGATTACGAGAGCTCGCGAATGATGAAATTCAACGGTGCCGACGAAAAAAAGCCAGACGACGCTTAATAGGCCTGTTAAGCGAATAACTGCTCAGTACTTACAACTAGAGCTCCGTTCGCACTTCGAGTATATATTCCCGAGAGAAAGAATGCAAGATGTTATATAACAATAATTAGCGCACACATAACTCCGCACGTTATAGTCCCAACGAAAGCAAACTTGATGGAGCACAGTTTACAGGGCCCGACGTAGGGGAACAGGTTTCACAACCTCAACTCATAATGCTTATCCATGCCCCCTCCGCTGACAAATTATAAACAATTGACTCCCCTGGCCCCCCATATACTTTACAAACGGGGCTGAATCCAGGCTGCCTCATGAAGAGTAATTAAGGAACTTATAATTCTGTAATAGCCGACCCGCTGTACTAGCTATTCGTCTTATGAGCTAGAACGATGCCTGACGTAGATAACTACATTCCCGTTGCACAGATCCATAGATACTTCCGGTTCTCCCCATTACTACCACGACCATCGTAAGGCCGATCCTTGCCTCAGACGCGGGCACTGTTGCTAACCTATATAAGTCCACGGTCTACATTTCTCGCAGTGGGGTTATCGATGGCGGCACGATGCGGCCACACCGGCCACCAATGCAGGGCGGGTTGTGGCGACGGGGTTGTTCGCAGAGGTTAATCTTGCATGAACGTGGTTGGAATATTGCCGTCTGGTTGTGCTGTCGTGGCGGGATGCGCCTATTGGGGGAACATCACCCTTAAATGGCGTGCTCTAGCAAAAGACCTGTTCATGCCGCAGCCGGCTCCTCCGCCATGGCGGGTTGACAAAGGAAGCTGACGATCGCGCGGTTACGCCCGTTCTATAAGAAGCTCACGAACTAGCGGTTCTGGGTGGAAATACTTAGTTCTTGGTACAGACCATGGGGGACTCTAGATCTTGAACCCATTTAATATGGGGCCCTCGTGCGTTCAGGTTAATTCGGTGAGCGGCAACCCCATTGGGAAACTACCTAAGGGGTCGCCTAACACCTCGTAACGCTGATCGAATCAGGCGTTGCCATCAATCTAAGCTACCTCTCTCAGTCCGACGGGCGATATAGCTACACGGTGTCAGGTAATTTAGTACCCCACTAGAACGTGGATGGATATTATATTCAGCCTCTTGTCTCTAGGTTACCCTACTGTATTATGCTACACACCATAAGTTTGGAATGCTTTCAACCATGACCTTTACACCTTATAAGTAGGAGTACGGTAATGCTACCGAATACCAAGCTTGCGGTCTTAACGACGCATGCATCTCTGTGTAGGCACAGTCCGGGCATTCCGTTAACCCTGGAACGTCTATGCGACGGTGGAGTAAATGAAGTTCTATACACACCCTCCTCCAGGACTTAGCTCCTTCCCCGTGTAGGGAGTAAGGACCTTAACAAGCCGTCAGGTACCTTCCTAGCCCGGAGTCTCGTAAATAGTAGTTGATAACCTTTAGGGACCTTTTGAGGTTACTAGCCCGCTCATTAAAGGGCCTTCATTGGTGTAGTCACGTGGCCAGTGGGCGGTAACTCTCTCTAGTGCTTCTGGTGGCAACCTGACGACAGCTTTGTAGTTTAAAGGAAAACGCGCGTACAGCCAAAAAGAATGTAGGGGCGCCTTATAACACTAGGTAGAGGCGAATGTCCGCATACCAGAGAGATCCTCGGATATGCGGTAGTGTGCGCATTGTGTGTATAGAAAGGTAGGCCTACGATCCACTGTCTCCCAATTGCCCAGTCATCAAATGGCGAGGTTGACGTTTGTTTACTAAAGGATCTTGTATGAACCAGTCGGTTAACTTTCTTGCGCAAGAGTCTAGCAAATAATCCCCCGGACCTACACAGAAGGACCAACTACAGATGTTGAAGGTTACATCTAGGCTCACGTGAATCGCTTAACTCTTACCTAGCAGGTTGCCAGCTATCTGTATCTCGGTAACGTCCTGGTAGCTACCTGCAACCTTACAACGGATTGCTGGAAATGAATGACCTACCCGGATATAACTTGAACCCTGGCGAGAATAAGAAGTCTCTCAGCGGTCCCGCAGAGGTCTCCGGTGGACCTCAACACAATGTTGCCGCTAGACTTCTGTGTAGAGGGTGATGTGGCTCTAAGGCTGTTCCTTGCTAATTTCAACAGCGAACCAGGAGCGACCAGATGCGCCCTCATGGCCTGCCTCGTGCAAAGGCGCGTAATAAATGTTGCAGGTGAGGCATACAACCCCACCTGATGGAGCTCTATTGCGGCAACGAAACGCTGACGCAAGAACACGTTTGCAAGGATGTTGTGCCGCTGTGTCTTGGGACATTCATTTTTTTCAGCCTGTGAGTGGATCGACCATCTATAGTAGCATATGTCTCGCTGCTTCTTAATCTCCCTCAACACAGTAGCTCGGACAGGTCTCAGTATGAACTAGCTCGTCCGAGGAGAAACGGGGGCTAGCCCCTCCGCTTCAGTAGCATCAGGCTCGTGTGCCAGCCCGTCTCCGCCAAGCGGGGAGTCAGATCGGGTCGACCCCCCTTCTACGATTGGATTAAAACGGCTCTATAAGTGGGACAATCTCAGCACATGACAGCCCGTTGCGGCCCGATCCTCCCCTTGACTATCTTCTTATTTAGTTGAGTTTACCCAGACTGCAACAGATCCCCCGCCTCTTTCCTCAGACTAAGATGTCATACAAGATCGTCGTATCCGCAGCTACTCTTTTTCGTTTCAACGCATGCCAATATCCATTCGGAACACGTCCCAAAACAAAGAAGATTTATACCTGCATAAAGTACGGTCCGAAGTACAAGACATCATGTTAATTCACGCCATCAATACTATGGGAGACGTTAGGGTGGCGTCCCGGAAGCCACCGGAAAAGCCCGTGACTCGAATAGTTTGAAATGGTTGGTAGCGCCTTTTCTGCGGCTTGGAACTGAGCTCATTACAACGTTCCGGAAACTGGTTCACAATCATGTGCGTGACGGGTAAGTCAGACCACCACGCATAAGGTGTGTATACAGCCCTCCGACTTCGCCCTTAGTTTCTTCTGTGGTAACGCTTACTCACAGTTTTGGTGCAGCACGGTGGAATGACATCCTTTTAAACCATTCGTGGATACTCCATGGCCCCCATATTTCGTCGGAACAGACACCGACACGGTTTTACCGCGGATTTCTGGGATTATGTGCGTTGCTGTATATCTGTGATCTCAGGGGTCCCAGGATAACTTGGTCCGTTGGACTTACCGTATTATGCGATGTCCGGCGGTGAGCTCTAGCAGACGAAATATCTTGCCAGCTTCCGTTTCTTGACATGAGTTACTTAACAGTTTTCGAGGGCGCTGGTGATGCGGGGCTGTGCATAAAACCACCCCGAGCGCGGTTAATCCTTCTGCTCTCCACCGTTTTAATCTTAGGACGCAATGACTATGCGTCGCTTGACGTTCCGCTTTACACACGATATTTATTACCCACACCGACTATCCGAATCTTCTAACCAGAGGCTAGTGAGCCGTGTTCCCAATACAGATTCCGCGCCTGCGAACATCACGTCAGTAACGATACATGCGAGAAATTAAGACTCCGCAATTGATTAATCTCTTCTTTGATGCCTTGGCGATACAACATTAACCTGAGACCGTACCCCTCGCGGTTGCCCCGTATGTGGCGTTTTTGCAAATAGATGGCGAAGGGATATGCGCCATCACCGCCGCCAGTTGTGAGCCTCTAAGCGGTGAGCGTCCCCCGAAAGAAGTTTCGATTAATACACGGGCGGCTCACGTGTTAATAGGGAAGGACATCATGCGTCGGCATCCTCGCAGGTCGGACTGCAGGGGAATGCCGTGTGCTATCCGTCCTGTATTCATTCGGTACGCAACTGCCTTTGAAAATCAGCTATAGATTTGCGTATG
>NW_024705483.1:0-15364 GCF_018977255.1 Callorhinchus milii | reverse complement strand
GAAACAGAATATGTATCTGTCCAACCATGCTATTTTCAGTCGGTGCTGAATAGAGTTAATCTCAAAGTGCAGGAAAGGCTCATTCTCAAACTGTGCTAAGCCAAGGGTATGGGAGGTAAATGGGGATTTCTTTTGACCCCATTTCACCTTCTAGCTGTGTTATGAGATTTGTCTTTTTCAACTGGAGGGGGGGGGGGGGCACTGAACACAAGGAATTAAACAAAAAAAACACATAAATCTCGTGGGCTCTATGACCAAAACCAGACCTCAGTTCAGGTTGTAAAGGGACCAAAGGTACAAAAATATTGGATCGTCCCACAAATATCTGTTGGAATAGGCTCCTCCTATCCATTTACACTGATCTCAGTGAGCTAAAATGCAGCTGCCTAGCAAAAATACTTTATAAGGTCGGGTATTGGGCTAAAAAAAACAAGAATTTTAAGAAAGTCCATGCTTCTGTGGGCCTCTTCAAGAGTGAGACCTTACTGTCTGTGGTGAATTATGAACTTTCAATAAAAACCTTGATAAAAGCCACAGAGATCAGTAAGTGAATAGTGTCAACACACCGGTGGGCTAAAGTAGTGAACTATTTGTATTTTGTCAACGTGACACTTTTTTACTGATTGGCCGTGTCGGGTGGTAGAGGGTTACGACACATTTATAAATAACGCGATCTAACCCAAAAACGTTTATTATGAGTGTCAATCAAGTCAGTTGTGAATGAAACATCATAAGTTCATATGTTGGAAGATATTGATTGGTGAAGGAAACCCACGACTTTACACTTTCTCCATCATGTAGCCTTGTGGTCGATCCTGAGATCACCACATCCACTGCAGTGGCCACCGAGACACTTACCACCTTCCCGTAGTCCACCTCAGTGGTGCTGAGCTGGTAGCTCATGTCTGCTGCCTCTCCCAGCAGGCTGATCTCATAGGTGGGCCCTCCAACCACGCGGCACAGCGCGGTAGCCCGGGCACGCAGGCCCGCATGCCCAAAGAAGCTGACGGTGACAGCCTGGCTCTCACCCGGTTGTAGCTGCCCGTAGAGTGGCAGGATGTCAAACACCTGGCGGTGAGGGAGAAACGTAAGCATGCACATGTGGGCATGCAAATGTGAGTACTGTGCACAATTGTCGTGTGTCTATCTCACCACAGTTTTTCCTTGGAACACAGCATTGTCCATGCATTGTTTTACTCCCCCCAGAGCACCACAGCCCTTCATATAAGAGAACTGCCCACAGGAGCAGACACCACAGAGATACCTCCGAGATCCCTTCAATTGACCTCTGGTTAATACGGTACAGAAGTATATTTCCACTCACTCTGCCACTGAGAGATTAGCATAGTTGGTTCCGTATGGTGTGAAAGAAGTTCAACATACATACATACATGACAGTCTAAGCAATGTTTGTAATGCTCCAAGCTAGAAATAAGCCGAATTTTGTTCGGAACCAGATTGAACATGTTTTCTTGTGTCGTTAGCAATGGCCAGGCCGAGACCATTAACTTTCTACATTTGATAACCCCGTTTAATCACAGGCATCTGTCTGGATTTACACCCAGTATATCATTGTCAGCTCAGTGCTAACCTCTGAAACACCTAGCCATCTCAAACGTGACAGTTTTCAACTTTAAAAAGATTTAAATTACCAAAAAACGGATCATTGTAGATGTAGGCGACGCTCGGAATAGGAAGTTAAATTTACTGGACGAGGACCAGACGTTGAAAGCTACAAAGGGGCATAAAGGCAGGACGGCAAATGCACGAGGACAGGCAGAGGTAGAGAGAGGAGTGTGAGCTCTGAATGGACTTACCTCTTGAAGACCAGTAGAGGGAACCTCGCCCTCGTCAGGCACCATCAGATGCTTTGAGACTCCGAAGTCCGCTGATGTATTCACACCCTCCTGCAGGCAACACGTCTTGATTGGCATTTTGACATGACAACTGTCTGTGTGTACATTTAAAGCACATGGCAAATATGGAGGCTTCAAATGATAAAGAAAAGATTAATACCATATTGCGTGTATTTACCTCCTCTTCATCCTGGTTTACATTATCACCGTCCAGTGATTGAAGGCTGCTTCGTTCTTTTAATAACCTACAGTAAACAAGGGGTGGCATTTTAAATTAAACAGTGTTGGTATAGTTACTACAGCAACCCATATTGGATCATTGCATATGGGCTGCTTAGAAGTTAATGTAATACCGACAATGTGGGTTTAACGTGTATTAAATACTCCAATATGAATTTAAATGAATCGTGATGATTCATGTCAGTGAGCATTACAATACGGCACCTGAATAAAAAAAACAGAATCACAATCCAAATGGAAATTACATCCATGGCAGTGTGGCCACTGCATTTTTCAAGCTGCCTTCATTTTTAATAAACCTAAATAGAAATACTGAGTGCAATGTTACAGAGGCACAGTTTATTTGTTGTTTTTCTACAGTTTGGTGACGAAATAAATATTTCACCAACTTTTCTCTCAAGCCTACAGCAGTGTCAGGCAGGAATATTAGTTGTGAAGGTAGACGACTGATTGACGTGGATCCCTACAGTATACACTCCAAATAAATCTCCATGCTCGGGAGAAACCACAGCATGCGTGTACAACAAACAAGTATATCAGGGGAAGTTTGAATGATAACCGTTTGACATGGAGTACCACTGCTCTCTATATTTGGAAATAATTTCTTATACAATGTGAATAGATGAGAATGATTTAATGTTTCTTGGAGCCAGATTCACATTTTGATCAACGTAAATTTTCGTCCAATATTTGGTGAAAATGTGCTGCTGATGTCTGAATCATCAACAAGGGGGCAAATCACGAAAATAACGTTTTTTTCCCATTTTGTCAAGATGTGTAGCTGGCACAATAGGTTTCACTTGTATGTGTGTTTTCTTCGTGAGTGATTCCTATATGTGAGGGCTGAGTCACTCATGCCAAACACATGGATCAGCACGACAACCATCTGTCTGTTTGCTTTGCTGTGAATCACCAATATGGCAACAAGCCGAGTCTAGATCAAGAAGGGTACTCACCAACAATTAAATATGATAGAAACGTCAGCATTGAAGGGCTGCAATTGAACCTGAGTGAATCACCGCATTGGATGTCTGGTCAGCAAGCCATAATAAATCCCCTCACCCTATTGTCATTAGATAGTAGTGCACTTTGGTGGCCTGGAAACAGGATCTCTGTCTGTTCACTGGAATATCCTCTGTACCTCAACATGACTAACTTGTGTGTATCTCCTGGGAAGGCGCTAACGAGTGCCACTGTGTGCAGGGCCGAGCGTCAGATTCCCTAGAGGCCCTTCTAGATACATTACCAATGGGTGGAAAGTCAGACAGAATTAATGAATGCATGAGGCATAATGTTTTATTCAATGCCAATCACAAATTATTCATACAGGAGGTAAACTGTATACTCGTATGATGTCTCGCAATTAAATGGTTATTGTGAAAAAGATTGTATTCTGAGAAACACAATGAAAGGAAAAATAAGACTAATTTACTTTTATATTATTCGGTGTTCCATCTTAGTAAAAATTAACTTTACGCCGCATCGAACAATATTGCTACACAACTCATTACAATATTAGCATTCAATTTCGTATTGCACTCTATCAATACAATACTATTCTGGAATGATATGCAGCAGATTTCTGAGGGATATTCTGTAAAAGCAACTGATTTAGCTACTATAATTTGTTACTAAAGAACATGCCGTGGTATAAACTAATATACTGTAAAAATAAAACACAGAATTCCCAATATGTGGCATTTGCTGCCCACATGCTTAATCTACCCCATGTCACCGACTTCTCCGCACTCACACATTGTATTACATTTACCAATCTTTGAATCGCTAGCGCACAGGAACTCACGACAACTCTCCCCCAACTCCTTTGTTTTCTTTGTTGCCCCACAACACGGCCACGTACACGAGCGAGAGCCAGGGGACCCGTGGGTGTCTGCATTTGGCAGCAATGCCTACGTGGCACGGAACTGTGCAAGCGGCGTTGCAACTCGCCAAACAGTCTCGAACACCCTGCGGCCCTCCCACTAGCGCACCTGCTTCTGCTGGCTGGCGTGGCACGGACTTCTCCCACGTGCGGCCGGCTCCTGTGCTCATCGTCCTCAAACGGCTTCGGCAGGGAGCTGTGCACGGCCGCCCCCTCTCCTCGGTGACTGATCCAAAAATACATGTCGTAAAAAAGACAACAATGACATCGAAGCAACGACAGTCGATTTATGTATTATTACTAGGTGGTTGACTCTGCCAAAACCACTGGGAATGCGCCCAATATCATCAGATCTCAGAGCAGGATTGTACCTCGATAGTTTTTTGATGGGTGACCAAGATGCATAACCAGCGTTATAGGTTGCACAGCTACGTAGTGGGCAACAGAGGTATTGCAGCAACATCCATTGTTGTTCTGTACTTCTATGCCCTCACGTCTATGTGCTCTGCCTCATCAACCCACACTGCTCAGGGTGGTAAAGTATTCACATAGCGTGGGTGGCCTTCACCCAGCAGTGGAATAACAAAGGGCTGTGTACATGTACTCTATGTATTATCATGTACTATATGTATTATCATGTACTATATGGTTTCCTGTAATACCACTCTTGATACCAGCTACCAGTGTTTTAAGCATTAATGTTGAACCCCAAGAATACTAAATGTGGCTTTGGCGAGCACTGTGAGGCTTGTCTTCACCCTAATTTCTAAGTAGGTGAATTATTAAAATGCACTTTTAGCCAATTTTACATACATTTTGCATTATCCGAGGTTTTGTTTTCACCTGGCCATCCCTTCTCCCATTACCCCAGATAATGGAGAGTTGACTGTATGGATGGGTTGAAGCTCCGTATTGTCCAAATGGTCCAACTGCACTTAAAATCACTTCGCACGGTGATAAAAATATATGACCTAAGCACTAGCACCCGTACATTGTAGGCACTAGAGTTCTATATATCTGAGCACACCATCTGAATTGATGGTTGTTTTTGAAAGCGTACTCATTTTATGTTTGTGTCACTAGGGTATAGACGTTATTATAAAGTGAAGTACCATGAAAACATAATAAAAACGTTCTATGCACCCCCTTTAATGTTGGTTCCTTATAGCCAGTGAGTTGCTTTCCAATGGTTGGGGTTAAATTTATTTTTGCATTATTTGCAGATATGACCTGTGATAAAAAAAAGTAATTAATGGTTTCTTTTACACACCCTTATTGTGATCTGCAGCAGGATAAAAAAAACCAGTGTAAGATATGGCCAAGAGGCAGCTGAACAGTGGGTTATTTACAGTGACCTACTTTTGCCATAAAAATCTTAGATACACATGGCAATGAGAATTTGTAAGGAGAATAGTGGTAGTTGCAGCGGTAATTGTGTGAAGGCATCAGGACCAGGCATTGTAAACCTGTGGCACATTTGTTCAATGTATTTTGGATTTATTCAGCATGAGCTGCTACCAACTTTGCAAATGATCTATACACTCAAGATATGCACGTGCCTGAAATTTGCCCAGACCACTCAAGAATTTTCATCCTAGCAATTGACCGGTCCATTAAACAAGACTCACAATACCCAAAAAATGTAGGCCGCATGTTAAGGCACCTGATAGGTGTGGTCCCGTCGTGTTGTAGAAAGGACCAACAGAAGGACACGGGCAGTGGGCTGCAGTTGACCATTGTGATGCGCCGTTCCACCTCCGTGTGGTTGAGCACGCACCCAAAGTCAACGCTCGTGTGATCGAAGGAGAGGTTGGGGAAATGTGTGTGTCCGAGCAGCGCCACGTGATCACGGTGAGGGTGGTGAGCGTGCTCGATGGTAAGAAGGCCCGTGGCGATGCGTGACGCTGCGTCGTCCCGGTACCCTGGCTCAAACGCCACCGTCACCTCCTGCTCTTCTCCGATGCCCAGCTTCAGGGCCTGGCACGCGGCACGCAAAACAGCACATGCCATCAGGTTTCTACCAGCCACACACAACACTGAATACATGGCACGCTACCAAAATTGTCACCACCTACCACACAGCAAAAAGTTATTGAAACGTACATGGCTTGGTTTCTTGAAAATAATCACGTGCTGTAAAGTGAGTTGGTAAATGGACAGGAAGGTTAACAGAAATATCACAAATATGATACACTTAAGTAATTATTGATACAAAAATATATACTGTATTGTACGTATATATCTGAATAGTAAACATGTAAAATCATCGTGAAATTTCCAATTTTAACACTGAAGTCAACTTGGACACAAGACATTTACTTAAATTAAGTGACTGAAAAAGAATGGAAAGTGTAACGATTACAAGGAAATGCATTTAAAACCCATTGACCTCACATTGTTGGAGATGTTTAAAGATATTAAACTTACCAAATGGTATTTAAAGGGATAAGTTAAACAGCCATATAATTTAGTTTAGCGTGTCATGTAATGCAATCTTGAAGGAATGAAAACCGAGATGCAATCGAAAAATGTTTCTGTTAACACAGTAAAAAAAACATCCCTAGGCCACCAATGAATTAGAAAATTCCCAAGAAATGATCCTTATGTAGCTGCTCAGTCAATTCACAACCACGGGTGTGAAATATTTCTAAATATTGCACCATCTAGAATAGGTGGATGAGTATAACATTAACTATATTAAGCCCCCTGATGCTGAACCTTGACACGTGTACCATTGCAAGAAAAGAGCTCACACCAAGCTTATATGTACAAAATATACAAACGCCTAAGCCGCTGTTTCAGTGAACCGATGTGAAAAATAACAGGGTTGATTAAAAATTATAACAGGTTCCTTTTAATACGGTCAATGAAAAGAAAGTAAGATCATGATGCATTGGATGACTGGCCTCCTCTAGGAATAACTTACAAAATAAACAAATGAACACTGACCCAATGACAAGGGTCTATAATGTCACTTATGAGAACAGATAGTGAAAGCTAGGGGCGATATGATTCCAAAGAAAAAAAAACAAACCTTGCTGGATATCAAGACGAATGTGTTTGTTTATTGCTGCAGCCGTGCAGAGAAAATTGTTTTTGGTATGTTGACTGTGTGAGGTCTCATAGCAGAGGTTATAATTGGGTTATTATAATTTTGAGAACAATAAAAAGGGAGTAATAACAGCTGTCACACCATACCCTTTATTAAAAAAGATAAATGGCTATTCTATATGCATGTTCATTTTGTACCTTTCCCTGCTGTGGGGTTTGCCTTGAACAAGTGGGAAACTGTCTGTTGTAAGACTCTCCCTTGTGTTGTATTACACTCATAATAAAAATGCGCTCTTTCAGAGCAATACATTCAGAAAAAGTATCATGTTCTCTGTATGTTTTTCACTACATTAATTTTAGTAGCAGTATATTATTATACTGCATCATAACATAGTATTGAAAACCAAAAATATGTTTTTTATATATATTAAAAATAGAGCAGCGATAAATGCATGCTTTCCTGAATGACACAAGCATTGGTTATTTTATTTGTTGCTAGATCCATCTGGACACAGCTTGGATGCAGGTGGCATTGGAGAAAATAATGACACATGCATAATTGCATACATTTATAAACATGAGCAATCATTTTTAAATAACCATGCGGGTAAGAAGAAAATATACATGCTGTATACCACAATCAGATAACAAACACACTGTAAATCACAACTTCAGCAACGCAAAAAAGAACCAAATTTTAACTCGGCTGTGATCAACATCTCATTAAACACAGATTATTTATGTCTATTATAGTAAAAACAACTGCATTTTAAAATCAAGTAAAATTATAGCAGTGTTTTTGTCATTTAAGAATAACAATGGCTATCAATTGATAAGACTTTGGCATATCACACTGGTCCTTCACATGCTGAAGATGGTTCCATCAGACAATGCTGACTGATGAACAATTGTGCAAGATTAAACATTAACCAGCGAACATATATTAGTTTCTATATTAAAAATAATTCTTACAACTGATATAAACAAAAATAAGAAATAATATTTATGCTGTGGCAGAAACATACTGTATAGGCCTTTCGTGGGACAAGTCACACAGCTGAATTTTATATAAAAACAAATCAACAAACTATCTGAGACGAATTTTATGTTTTGACATCTTGCTATTGTCGAAGGCTACATAGCCATCATGTTCAACATGTATTTTGACGTACTGTCAATTGGTCGCGCAGATATTACGTCAGAGATTCTTTGGTGGGTGAAAAATGTCAGGTGTACGTTAGATCAAAGAGTGGTCCTATCATAGAGGTATTGTATTTAAGTGAGGTACAGTGAATATTACATTGCAATGCGTGGTTGGATGGACGTGTCTTTATTAACGTGTATTATGTGGTCCACACGCATAGAAATTGCATTTACAATATAGCAGGAGGAAAGTCACGTGTTTTCATGACTTTGCTCTGAGTTCTCTGGTTTCCTCCCATAGCTAAAAACATACGTTGTCAACGGTATTGGCCAAATGAAAAAAAAAATGCTGAACATTACTCAATGGGATTAGACATCGCAAAATGACTCCTCCAGAAAAAAAACTTGGCAGGACCTTCCTGAAAAATAAGTCTTCTGAATTAGTGAGTCTTGCCTGTGTAAACAAGCACAAGAATACTTTAAAAGTATCACATTTCTTGAAATAATCTGCCGGTTATTTAATAATTTTAAAGTTAATTCATTACATACACGTTTTCAATTTGGAAAATTAAACGAGCTTTGCGGCAAAGCAGTGCATCTATATCATATCTAAATATGACCAATGTGAGACAAGGGGCCTAATGAAACAAGACTGAGTGGGAGAAAAGTAGAACAAAACCACCACACAAAAAAAGCTGTGCAAATATGTATGGCACAAGATTACAAATTCAATTTGAAAAAAGTATTGAACGTTCCATCGTGTATGTCAAGTATGTGTGTCTTGTAACTTAAAATAGGAAAACAAACTTTCTTTTTAACACATTCAAACCATACAATGTAATTAGGAATCAGGCAATGTTGCTGCATAGACTTTGGCGGTTATTCTGTACAGCTCTGATATTTTTGCGTTGTACCGCATGTTGCTTGACCTGATGTCCGACTTTTGCTCCACGGGTCGGCAGCTTCTTGAGAAGCATGCGGCACAACTCGAAAACACATCAGAGAGCTATCGGGTAATGTGCTGCATTGCCTTGTGCGTGTAACTGACCCCACACAGGTGTAGACACGCTGGCCTCTAGCAGGGGCACTCACTGTGGCGCTGGGATCAGCAGGGCAGTCCTCTGGGAGGATGATACTGAAAGGAAACTCCAGGCTCAGGTTCATGGCCAGCGGCAGTGATGACACATTCTTAAGTTTCAGTTGCTCGTACTGTGGTTGTAGGGTGTCCTCTGGTCGCTGGCACATAAGGAGACAAGGTATATTAATGTTTATATTAATGATGACTCATGCTCTATGATGCAGGGATTCAATATCGTGGCAAAAATGGCATGGACATAACATAACAAAGATTTATATTCAAAGTATCTTAACAGTTGGCTATAGTTATAAGAATAATACACCCTATTTGTATATTTATACGTGAGATATAAAAGTTTCAAATACTGGATGAGGTTTATTGTGAAATCACATCTTTTTATGCAAACACCATGAACTGTGTGGATTATATTTTTAAAAATAATTGTTTTAATAACATGTGAGTCTATCCTTGCAATAAATAATCCGATCTCAATATATTATCACCATGTATATACATAGCGTAAATAAATATAGATAGCTATACGCATCCATGTTGTGAGCAGACATTTTAATAAAGCGGTGAATTGTCAGCTCTTCCATTTGTCACTCAAACGCAACAATTAGAAAACACCAGTTATATATCTTAGGTGTGATTTTTTTTCCGCAACACCTATTTTCATCTCATGAGTGGCAGGCAATTATAGCTGAGAAAGCCAGCCCCTCACAACTGTCGCTGAATGTGTGTGATCATCATATACTGTGTATGAACAATCATCCACCTCTCTGAAATTAAACAATCCTTTCTAAATTCCCTCTCATTTCATTATCTATCCATGTGCTGCTGGTGGGTGCATATTATCCTTAGGATTATATGGCACGAACCTTATGCTCATATAATATATTTTGGAGCCTAAAGGTGACCTTGTCACAAACATGCGCTGTAACCAAATCTGGAGACTGCTGCTTTAACAATCCCAAAGCCAAAAAAAAGCTATTTAATTTAATGTAGCAAACATCCCCTCTGGCTACATCATAGAGAAAAACAATTCTCTTGAATTCGATGATATGCCAGGGTAATATGGAGTAAGTATGCTAATAGATGACATTGGGTGCAATTCATATAGCTATTTTGTCCATCATTCTGACAATTTTTGGTAGAATGATGGTCGTTTTCGCAGGAAAATCGGGACAATTCAGCACTTTCCAAATTGACATGTGGCCGATACAACACAACAATTACAATAATCCTGCATCTCCTTATGCCAAATTGATCAAGGGTCCAAAGTAGGCAGGGTTCGAGTGGAGTTTGGGAGTGAAACTATTATAAATGTGAATATTTTACCATTGTGGAGAATTATGAAAATCACACTATGGGGAGTCCACACTTTGGGAGTGCTGACACAACGCAGTGGCCCATGTCGCACAAACTTTTATGCATGTTTGGCACCTCCATATCACGACATTTATTTAGCATTTTGACGCAAAATATAGAGCAGGTTTTTGTTGCCCTAGACGTTGCTGCAAATGGCACAATGGAGCAGAGCAGGGATATGAAGACTATGAGAGTTACCATAAAGACAAAGACGATGTGGATGAGGATGATGTCCCTAGCGATAACAATATCATTGAGAATTGCATGCTAAGTACCTTCTCCACCACAAAGCTGATTTGCCGCGATGAAAGTTCCAACAGCGGCTGGATGAACTCGCACCTAATGTTCATTCGCATGATCCTCTCTTTGCCCGACTGCTTACCAATAATGGCATGGCACACCATCTGCTCGCTTACCACCTGATGGTGGCCAAAGGAGACAAAGAGGCATGCAATGTGAGTCACTCTGTGCTTGCAATATCAATGTAGCACCACCATGCAACATTCGGTGAAGGCATGTAACATAGAATAATCTGTAAAATTATAGATATTAACTCATTTACACCATAGCACTGTCTTGAATTTTTAATTGCCAAATTAACGCTTTTGTTAACAAGTATTGAAGATAGGCATTCTAAGTTTCAAATAAAAATCGAGAATATCCGAATAAACTCACTTTTGAGTTACTCAAATTATCATAAAGTGCGCATGTATTCAAACAATAACAATAGGCAGAATATACGTATGCACGAACAGTAAACTATAACAATATATATGATAGATATATGATTAACAGACACATGATTATGAACACATGCAAAAAAGCATATGAAGTGCATAGCATATTACACATGTATCACTGTATGATTACAGTTATTTACTCATGTACATGTACAGCCTTGAGTCAATTCACTTCTGGAATAGTGGTCTCCCCCATCCTGTGCGTATCAAGTCGGTTACTTAAAAAAAAATCATACTTCATCATGCTGGTCAGTGCGTTTGGTGATGGTGGGGAGCAATGGCCCAATCAGTTTTGTTGCACTACCTTCTGCTGTCACATAACATCGCCTATAAAACCCTGCTGTGCATGGTGGTCACCCATCCACACACTATCCACGCTCAAACCTGCTTAGCTTTTGAGATCTGACGGATCGGGTGCATTTCAGGTGATTTTGTCAGAAGCTACACAATGCGTATGTATATTTGCAACCCTTTGAAGCACTCATAATGACATTCGGCCAAGCATACAAAGTGGCAGAGGCCACCGGCTATTGCGGTGGGCACTGGGTCCAATTACTCACCAGAGCGCCATGTTAATATCGCTTGCTCTCCCCAACAAGTCCCACCCATCTGATGGGGCTTTTGAAACTTTTTCACTCTCCCTAATCATTGTGATTTAGACCTTAACTTCTGTGACAGCATCAAAGGAACAGTTGCCATTGCCATCATGCACTGTAACACATCAGCCTCTGCTAAAAATAACCCACCCACCAACTCCAACTTTGATTTACATCTCACGTAAAAGAGTGCAGTAAGTTTAATATTATATATCATTTGGTGAGTATATATCACATCTGTGCACATTACATGCACATACTTCTACTACAAGAGCGTACATATATAATTTTAATAAGGCAAGAAATATACATTCAATGGAATTAAGTTTGAATGATGTGTCAACTATGCCCCTTTGTCAATTCCCTCCTGGATAAAGGCGTCCCCCATCGCCGTGGTTGTCATGGGGTTGTTTAACCATACTTCACCCTGTTGATCAGTGCTGGGGTGAAGGGTAAAGAAGGTGGGGGTGTGGGGGGCGAGCACCAGTTTAGATATTAATTTCCAATGATGTTAGCCATGGCCAGGAATAATACTCAGGTTGCCAGGTTCATTGCACAGTTCACGAACCACAATGCCACTCCTTGACCCCAAAAATGATATAGATTGTAAAATATTAAATGCTGATTGCAGATTCAAATGTCATCTTAATAACTGCAGCACCACAAAAACCTTTTAAAGCATAATAATTAAATGTTATTACAATTGAAGTTATTCCAGTTATTAAATTACAATGAAATGTACAAGCTGATGCGTGCTTTCGATTTAAAGCTTTCGTGACTGCAGGATTCATCTTCTTGGTTCTTTCGGTAAAGTCACGTAGAAGGAAAATAATAAAATAATAAAATAAAACATAATAAATATTCTCACGTTTCAGCCACAACGCAAGCAGCCGTCTTCAGGTGGAGAACAGGCTGTCGAGAAGGCAGAGTCTGAATGATCATTCAGACTCTGCCTTCTCGACAGGAAGACGGCTGCTTGCGTTGTGGCTGAACGTCGTGAGAATTATTTTATTATGTTCAATTTTTATTATTTTATTATTTTCCTTCTACGTGACTTTACCGAAAGAACCAAGAAGACTGATGCGTGCTGTTTAAGAATTCAGCTTGTTAAATTCTTACCAAACATTATGGCTGCTTCCACACAAAATCACGTACGAAGGGTCTTACACTGTGCTATGTGCAGGAAAATTCACAAATTGTGTTGTATTTAATAATATTAACTAATAAGGAATGCATAAAATACATGGAAGTAATCATTATCATACTCAAAGTAAAGTCATCCTGACATTCTTTGCAAAAAGTTCAAAATCAGAGCCTTACATTGCCCCAGTGTCAGGCTGACTTTGCAACAAGCATGAAAACACATGTGCCCAACAGCACGCAGGCCCATTGTTAAGCAGTATACCAGGCAAGTGGAAAAAAAGAGCCACGTTATAAGGTGTTTAATTATAACAAACTAAAAAGTTTAAACGGAGTGAGAAAAAGAGGTCATTAGTTTAAAAAGTTGGTTCCAAATTCCAGGCCAAGAGGCAGGAGTATTGATTGTGTTTTCCACGTATATTCATATACGTCACCGTGGTGCAGCTTGATTCCCCTAAGCCCTTGGGCATTCAAGCGAATTCCGCAAATGTTATTGAACTCAATAAACACAAATGTCAGCCCGGAGCGATGCGGTAGAGCCAGCTGGTTATCACCAGCGCCCACCTTGGGGACGTCAGCGAAGCCCTGCAGAAGCACGTCAATGCTCTCCCCAGGAGCCAACTCCATGCGCGTTGGGTGCAACGAGAAGACGGCACGTGTTGACGGCGGCTGGGGGCCCGCGGTCGTGCCGTCGTGGGCCCAGCTGCCCCTTCCTGTGGCGCGATGACCCGGCTTTTTGGCATTCGACCGAGGAACGGGGAAGCTCTCGCTCATCCAGTAGAGCTGGTGGGCGCGCCGGCCCATGTTGGTGAGCGTAAAGTGGAACTGGCACGGACTGGAGCTTTGGAGACGATAGGATGGTGAGTGAATTAGTGAATGGAACCATGAGTCCACACTGGAGAATAATTGACTGCATTATTGTTCCCCAATGTACAACAATGGGACATTTCAAAACACACACCCCACACCTCTGCAGTCGTGCTGATCCAAATACAAATAATTTGGTGATAATCCATTGGAACTATACACAGTCAAATAAAAAACGTCAACACATTCAACAATAACACTGTCTTAAAAAGGACAATTAAATAATTGTTGATGTTTCGAGCAGTGGCCCTTCTTGATAGTACATAAAATTAATGTTTATGTCTCATACCATACGACAATGATATTGAAGGAATGTGTTGAGTTTTTCAAACACAAAGCATTTTAAGGGTGTTCATTAATAAAAATGTAAACCCAAACAAAGCCTACATTTCATTTGAACATACATTATTTGTTTCCATTGTATTATATGTCATAGAAGGTAATATACACCGATTAAAAACGTTCTTATTTTGCCAAATTGGTATGTTGCTTTTCATTTAGTTCAGAAACATGGGCATTTACAAAAACAATTTAGAACAAATGCTGTAAGGTGCGCAAACAAGCATAGAGAGGTGCATGTTTTATTTTTTAAATAATTACCAGGTGAAGGCCACTGAGCTATGTAGCTCTTTCCAAGAAACTACCAGGCCACAAATGAGAGCTCAATGAAGTGGCTTATCATGTGGAAATTAATAGAGGCCAAATACAGGTAGTCCCCGACTTACGATGGTCCGACTAACGATATTTCGATCCTACGATGGCGATAGCGATATTACAAAATTGTAAAATATTTTACATTTCGCGCGGCAAACAAACGCAGCAGCGTACGAGGTACGATACTGTACGTTGAGACGCTGCCGGGATGTACCGTACGCATATAGTTTATACAGCACGGTACTGTAAATTGCTCTGTTTTGCTAAATTATCACCATTCTTTAAGACTCCTGGGTAGGCTAGGCCATTTTCGACTTACGATAGGGTCGTCGTAACGCATCTCCATCGTAAGTCGGGGACTACCTGTACTTTAAATGCATGTTGATTATACATGTGGAGGGGAAAACCGGAGGACCCAGAGAAAAATCCACACGACCAAGGGGAGAGAGACATGCAAACTCCAAATATACAACAGGTGTCAGGGTCGGGATCAAACCCACGACCTCCTGTATACCGGGCGAGGTAGTTAACATCTTGCACCCTGTTTGGAAGTACGCTGAGACAGGAAGAGGAACATGCACTAGAGATCAAATACAAGTTGAATACATCCTATTGACTGGAAATAAAAATAAGTGGGCTTAGACTGGACACATCTTTGGAAGGGAAGCTGGCTGATGGTTGGGACTGACAATTTAGTGGCAGCAAAATGAGGGAACGTGCCCAATAAGAGAGTGTACATTATGGAG